>NW_007579216.1:0-67077 GCF_000690725.1 Stegastes partitus
ACACACACACACACACACACACACACACCATGTTATTTATGTGCAACAGAAGATAACAACATATATGTATGTTGATCATATCAAAAAAAAAATAAAAAAAAGGCAGAATTTAAAGAGTTCACAGTTCCAGATATGATCCATCTCTCAGCCAGTTCAAGTATGTGACGCTGCTGCATCCAGTGAGTTTATTTAGTCTGCTATTCATCCTCAGAGTTTTCTTACTTGTTCTGCAACGCACGACTGAGAAAGTAAAACACATCAGGACCACGCGGAGCAAAAAAAACCCCAACAACTCCTCGTTCAATTAATTTATTTAAACAGTTACGCTGCTTTGTTTTATTGTTACCTCACACAAAATAAAGGAGCTAAATATACTACACGCACATTCTGATCATTGTTATTTCTTGTGTTCGTAAGACGAGTATTTTTATTTATTTATTCATTTAGACAAGAAAATGTATCATTGCAGATGTGGAATTTGAATATGAGGCTTGAATTGAATATGAAATTTGACTATTACAAGATGAAATCTGTAAAGGAATTATTGAATGACATTTTAATTTGTGTGACATTAATACACTGTAATATGACTGAACTGTCTTGCATGAATCCTGAATGCAGGCCTCCAAAATGATGCGCATTATAATAAAAGACTTTAATTCCAAAGACCTTTTCAGTGGAAAACGAGAGATACGCAAAGGTGTCGACGGGGTCCTGCCATGTGTGGAGTAAATGAGTGTGTGTGTGTGTGTGTGTGTGTGTGTGTGTTTGTTTGTTTCCACACATGTCAGAAAGAATTAGTGCAACAGAAAGCGAGAGGTCGGACCGGGAGTGTCGGCGCGGTTGAATTTACGAGTGTGTAATGAAGCATCTCTGACGCAGACAGACTAAACAGAGACTGCGTTGGCCTCACACACACACACACACACACACACACACACACACACACACACACACACACACACACACACACACACACACACCTCTCCAGGTTCGCCCTCCGCCCTGCTCTGGCCTTGAGAAGACCTCACGTGACTGTCCACAGAGAAAAAAAACAACAGCAAACCGAGGAATAAAAGTGATAAATCGTGTAATAAATCATATTTTATGTTGTGCTGCAGGTTGCATTAAACTGTCGTCCCTCTTCCTGTTGCTGTTGTGAGTCTCTTCCCTGTGTCCAATACGTCCAACGCCGCACTGTCAGAAGAGTCAGGTGACTTTGGAAACATGTATTGTGCTCGGTGATATGGAAGATTGGGCCTGGACGAGGTTCTTCACTCCCTCCTTTTCAGCGATGTTTTGACTAGCATGCCAGCTCTCTGGCTGCCAGTGAAGCGCCAACACTCCTGGAGTGGATTGCGAGCATACCAAGGAGGAGATGCCTTTGAAAGGACAGAT
Source organism: Stegastes partitus (assembly GCF_000690725.1). Lineage (NCBI taxonomy): Eukaryota > Metazoa > Chordata > Actinopteri > Pomacentridae > Stegastes > Stegastes partitus. The sequence goes on from NW_007579216.1 coordinate 1,399, forward strand.
GTTCTTGGGTTTAACCTTCCTCCTACCCAAACCACTACTCTCCTTCCATTGTATATTTGTTCTTGCTCTATAAATAACTGGCTGGTATAAGTCACAGAAAAATGCAACTGATGCGCCAGTGACCTCCGAGCCCCCCCACCCGCCCTCCGCCTCCCCTCGTCTTTGAAACAGACTTTTGAAAACGAAGGGAAGGCCGGAGAGAAGTTGGCTGAGACAGTTGTAGTAAATGGATTTGGGTTAGGGGACGCGGCGGCGGCGGACACACCCATTTTGTCCACATAAGGACTAGTCTGGATGTCTGGACTGGCTCAGCTGTCTTATGTAACAGCAGCGTGTAGTCCTGGCAGACGAAGGCGCGATGGGCTCGAGCCAGCTCGGCCGCATAATCCGAAAATATACACTCGCCTATTCGCGGGATAATATCAACGTATTAGTTCTTAAAATTTCAAAATTGAAAATGGACTTGCATGTTTAGTAGAAAGTTTCACCCAGTAGGCTTCCACGTACCTCCCGCCTACTTCTTGCAAAAAAAAAAATTAACATATTTCTTAAAATTTAAAAAATCCTGCAACACTTGAAGTCATATATTTCTTTTTTTCTGAAGATTTGCGAGGCTGCAGGAGCCCTCTTACCGCTGCTGCTGCTGCTGCCGGGGATGAATGGGTGATTGTTCGTTGGCCCTTGTGACGACTCTCCTGGGGCCCATCAATTCACCGAGGCTCCTGGAACATCAGGTCATGGCTAACCAGGCTCTGAGGCTGCTGCCCTGCCGCCTCGCTGTGCTGATTTTTGCCCCAGTTAGAGCTCGGGACCTCCAGGGCGCACAGCTGGGTCCCTTAAAAAAAGCCCAGCTGAATGATTTTAGAAACACTGCGGCTCCTCTTACCCCGCGCTCGCTCGCTCTCCATCGAGAACGGCACAGATATCAGATACTGTGTTTTTTACTTGATATGTTCATCTTTGCTTGCCAAAGCCCCTGGAAACCATATTAAAGTTCATATTTTTAACCAACAGGCCTCTTTAGTCGAAGAATTTGTCCAAAATTTCCACCATCCCCTTTCTCATTTTTGCTCTCCACAGCCTCTATGCTTCCCCACATGCTCACATACGTCTTAATTTTCTCTTTTCTCTCCCCCCTCCAACACCCCTCCAGCGCTGCTATCGTGTCGTATCAATTACAGCTGACCGCCAGTCAGGTGGGTCTGCGGGACGTTTCAGATCACCGAGGGGCAGCCAGCTCGCTCGGTGCCTCCAGCCTGCTCCGAGACTCCAGTCCCAGGCCCCGCTGAGGCCTTGTCCCGGGCAGAGAGACACCTGGCCAAACCGCAGAAACACTTCCAGCTGCAGACTGCCTGATGCTCACCACGGAGAGAATTCAGGCCAAAGGTGGAGGAGCTCACCAACAACTACTGCACTGCCTTAGATGTTTCTCCACGTTTTAGCCCATCTCCTGCTTTTTTTTTAAAAAACACGGTTTAGTTTATTGAAACAGAGGCTGTTTTTGAATTTTGTCACTGAATAAAACTCTCCCTCCTCATAACAAAACAGAAGAGGAGGAAGAAAAAAAAAAAAGTTGTCAAACTCTTAAAGTGAAAGTGGGAGAGCACAAGGGGTGAAAAAGAAAAAAAAAGAAAGGCCGGGAGAACAACAGCTCCTTTTTCTCTGCGACCAGTTGACATGAAAGACCACATTATGTCTGAGATTAGAGGCAATTACACTGGGAGTGCGCTTTAAGACCTTTGTTTGCCAACATGACAGGAGGGAGCAGGGCTGTAATTTGATGAGGGAGCTGCGCGAGTGAGAAACTCTGCATGGCGAGCTCCCAGCGGACGGACGCAAAGAGGAGCCTTTGTGAGGCCAGTCTGCAGAAACGCGAATATTTAGAGGAAGATTAATTGATCCGGGATTTATTAATGAGCGGAGACGTCTTGTTGGATTTATCGTGCAGCTGCTACTCTCAGGCTGAAAAGTGAGTTTAGAGAAGCTTTACGGCCTCAGAGGAAACACTTTCATCTTTGCCTTTTGCTCCGGACGAACGGTTCAAAAGCTGCGATCTATTGTTTCAGCATTTATATTAATCCGAATTGTGTCGGTTCATTCAAATGTCACAAATACTGTAAACACACATGATTCAGCCTGAACCTGCGGTCAAACAAAAAGCACCACACCGGCATCTTCGAGACGTGACATCTCCTCTGCATTGTTTCGAACATACCGAGAGTTTTCAGGACAGGAAACGAGCAGCTTGTTCCAGGCCGGGCGGCAGAATGGAACACGTCTTTTATTTGGGGGAAGTCATTCCGTTGATATATAAAACACCAAAGCAAGGTTTCCTTCCCCCCCCTCACTTTCCTGGTGCTATCCCCTTCAAAAGGCCACGGTCCTTTATACTGGGCTCACATGCACACACGGGACCAGAAGAAAAACAAACACAGGCCATTTAAATATCAGCCAACCTGCCTTCTGTTTGAACGGACGGGGCATTGCTGAGCTCGTCCAGTGTGCTGCTGTTCAAGCTTCTGGACGGCGGAGGGGAAACAACCACAAAACAATGCATTGTTCCTGCAGGTACGCTGCCACATTAAATGCACTGTATGGGGTCGTTTTTCTGGCAGAAAGTGCACGTGCAGATTGTGTGCTAAGAGTTCAGATGCTAATGTTTACTTATTATATGATGCAGTATTTCCAGATTTGAGAGTACACACTTGCTTTGTAGTTGGACAAAATAAAGCAAATGATGCTTTTGCATAAAGAACAGAAAGCGAGAAAGTATCGTTGACGGATAGGACTCTACTCATGTACGACACTCAAGACAACAAAATGCTTTTTTGGGTAAATACACACATTAAAAATGAAAAAATGAAGGGCGCCACTATAGCTCACCTGGTTGAGCTGGCGTCCCATGTGCAGGCCTACAGTCCCAATGTGGAGGTCATGAGTTTGAATCCCGCTCATGACCCTTTCCCACATGTCCTCCCCCTATTCTTCTCCCCTACTTTCCTGTCTCTCTCACACTAACACTATCGAATAAAGGCACAAAGGCCAAAAAAATAACTTGAAAAAATTAAAAATGGTGCCACCTGAAGCCGTGTCTTTTCGTCATCACTGAACATAACCTTCATGCTCTCCTCGCCCAAATTTTCCCATAAGGCTGTGTGAAAGGAGGAAGAGGACCACCTATTAAAGTGAAATCTTAGGAGTGATGGATGGGAGCTTGTTGAGGGGGAGTAAAGCGCTCAGCGTTGCACCCCAGGGGAGGGGGATGATGAACATGGAGGGGGGTGCAGGGGAGAGTTCACTAAATCCAAACTCACACCTCTGGCTGCGGGTGGAGGGGATGGAGACCTCCCATGCTGTCTGACTTTCTTTTTTTTTTCTTCTCCAAATGAGATTGACTTCATCCTCAAAAGTGCTTTAAACTTTTGCCTGTTTTCCCTCAAATCTTTTACTTTCATCTCAATTGTTTTAGCTGAAAAATGTACGGCGTCGGGGGGTTCGTAATATGTAAAAATGACTTACTTTGCTTCTATTCTAGTTGTGTTTTGGTCTCAGATGAAAGCAGGCAATACTTCAAGAGAGAGCAGATTGGTATGAGAGAACTTTTCCTGAAGTTTGTGGAATATGCAGCTATTTCTATTTGGGTTGTAATATTTGGAATTTGAGCTACTTCATGTCAGTCAAACACTCGAAATATCCAGTTATTCAACACAGCCATGCATTTATATCACACAGATGAGATCTTATTTGGATTAATCTTTTTGTGGATTGCTGCTATCCTTTAAAAAAATATATTTTTAAATGATTTGATGATTTAGAAACCATTTTACCCCCAAAAATCTTCATCACTACAGTTGAAGAGTTCATTTGCTCCATCTACACAAACCTTCAGGAAACCAACTTTTCCATCGTCTACCTGAGACATTATCAATCAAACTTAAGTTGTCTCTGTCATTTCTACTGAGTCAAATCCAGTCAACTTCAGTTTGATTGATGTTATCTCAAGCAAACAACAGAAAAACTAAGTTTTCTGAAAATCCACAAAAATGGAGATACCTGTTTTTGCAAATGGACTCTTCAAATACATATTTTTGTTTTGTTTTGTTGCACTGGACTGCAATGACATGTACATTACGCGCACAAGAATGTCTTGTTCCACAAATAAACCAATGAAATAATATTTTTTGTGAGCAGGTCACACACAAAAAATAATAAAACATATCAATCTCAAAGATATAAGCCAACTTTTCAACATCTTTCAAAAAATAAGCACTCTCCAAGCTTAAATATACAAAGATAAATCTAACAAGTGAATTTACCGTCCACGGTCATGTGCCAGTATTCACAAAAAAAAAAAAATACAAAGCTTTCTCATAAACTACATGAATGATGATCCAGTGAAGAAGGAATACCAAAGAAAAAAAAAAAGAACAAATGCATCAAGAGTCGAACAAGCTAAGAAATAAACTTCAACTTGTTTTAATCCTTTAGTCACATTTTAGGACAATAAATTCATGAAGAGGCAAATGGAGAGGCTGCAGCACTTGTGGTTTAATGCCTGGTGTGTGGAGGAATTACTGCTGCAGTAGTTTGCCTTTAACTGTCAGGAAATGACCCATAATCTGCAAGCGTTTGACTGCTGTAGCATTCCTGTGAAATGACACAAGTTGAGGTAGATTAGGGGTTGGGTAATTAGCTCATTAGTCAACATAAACACATGGCAGGGCTCCCCTATTTCTATACACTCTGCCCCCCTCTCACTGCCCACAGCTGGTGGCCAAAGTAGGTTCTCACACACACACACACACATACATACCTGCACACAGACCTCTTCATCATTAATCCAGTTCCTTTCTTCTGGCCCTTTTTTTTTTTTTTTTTTAAACTTCTCTATACTTTTTTGTTCGGGCCTCATCATCTCTTCCTTTTTGCTTCGCTCCAGACAAGCCACTCTTTTATACTGCAGCCCTGGGGGCTGAGGGCCACTTTTCACCAGCACCTCGCAGCTTATCAGAGCACTTTATCAGCCTGAGGGAGAGAGATGTGGGTTAAAGCTCTTCACTCCTCTGCTCTGCAGCTCACAAAACCAGCAGGCTGTCAGCAAACAAATATTTGTAAGCCGGGGCTCAGAAACGTGTGCCTTCTGACAAAGAGAAAAGATTTAGGGGGCTTGAGTTTCACTGTGTGATTCAGTGTGTGTGTGTGTGCATGAAAAGCACAGGACATCCATTGTGCGACAAGGTAAGCCGGTCCCCACACAGCCTCTCTTATTGCTCAGGGGACAGATGCTGAACAGTGGGACCTGGACAACTCTTCACACCTCCTAAATGCAGCAGGAGGCCTCGGCTTTCTCCTCCACTTAACTTTCAGACCCTCTGTTCTCCCCCCTCCCCGCCTTCCTCCTCCTCCTCTCCTCAGCACCCAACATAATGCTCTCTTTCATCAATGCCTTGCAAATAATACAAAATCTTTTGACAACTTTATCGAGAAGGTGTTGACAATCGAAACATTCCAAAGTGTCAGTCGCGCCACATCGATAAAAACCTTCAGAGAGAATCCGACACACTGGAACACCCCTTTAGCACCTTGAGTTTCAGTCACAGGCAACTTTTCATCGCAGGAACAGGACTGGGTGTGTTTGCCTCAAAGCCGATGGAAACAGAAAGCCCGTTTGATGGTGATCGAATGCATGAATGGACATTTGTGCGACTTTTTCACTGTACGGGGCTTGTTGTGAGCCGGGCCACTCCGGCACCTCGGTCATGTGGCGCTCGACGGAGGCGGCGCGAGATGATGAGAGAGGACGAGAGGGAAAAGGATGAATGAGGCGAGAGAGGAAAAGACTATAAGAGATCAATCAACTGGTGTTTGCAGTCAAATTGCCAAAGTGTAGTTTAGATCCAGTCACTCATTCAGGAGATACGATGGCTGATGGGTCCATCCATCACGGCCGGTGGAGACAGCACTGATAGTGATGTACATCATTTTCTGGGTAATTTAAAGAGGAAAAACACACTTTCGCTTTTTCGACGCAGCGCTTAGAGGTTCCACTGATTTGTTTTTGCATGGGTTTGGCCGTACGTGCCAGTTCATACTTACTTGACAGATTGTGCAACTGAAAATTTCGCTCCAGGTGCAACGAAGCCATGTTGGTTTCCAAAAATCTCAGTCATGGGTGAAAAGTTAACGTGCAAAGACACAGTTTATTTCCTCGCATGGGTTTTTCTATCAATACCTGAGTGATGAAAGGAGCAGAAAGGTTAAAATGCACTGTCATAGTAAACTGATAGCAGTCGAGTTTGTGCCGAGAGCACAGATTCAGTTCAACACAGTTATATTGTGTCATTATTATAAGGGCACTTTACATTCCAAAATCCTACAATATCACAGAGAAACCAGCAACTATTTCTTGAACAAGCATTTCAGAAGTGAAAGAGGGAAAAACTCCCTTTCAACAGGAAGAAACCGCCAACAGAACCATGCAGCGGGTGGGCAGCCGTCTGTGCCGACTAGTCGGGTTGATGGCAGAGTGGAGAGAGTAAAGATAAGCACTGAGCAACAACAAGCATAAACAGTGGGCAGGTTGGTGGAGGCAGTAACCGCGGATCAGAACCATGCAGCTCAGAGATAGAGTCAGAGATACCTGCAGTGTCGGGCAGTTCTATAATTTAACCCTTTGGTTCAAATTTGACAGCATTAAATACCCTAAACGTCTTGTAGCCTGAAATTTGATGATTTTTCCTGAAGTGACCCAAAATACACAAAAATGAAAATATTTGAACATGTTATACTTTTGTACAGGTGCTGTAGATTGTACACTGAGGATGTTTTGGTCCAAATTTGCCCCGTATATGTTAATTGAGATGGATTTTAGATGCACCAGTGTGGGTCAAATCAAGGAAAATGTTGGTTTTAGGGAGTCTTGAAACTCTGAAACTGTACAGGTCATGTTTTATGTGTATTTTTATTTGCATGTATTAATGTGACATCAGCTATTTAGACATTCTGAATAGATCTGCAGTTTAAAATTTGGTATAGAGACACGTATCATGAGGGAATTCCTGACAGGAATTCTTCAGAGGGTCAAAACTGACCTGAACCAAACTGTGAAGGCATCAAATATGAACAGTGTGTAAGGTTTGAACGCATGGAGGGTGAAAGAGAAGTGCTCAGTGCATCGTGGAAGTTCCTCAAGCACTCGAGGCCGATAGTAACTACGGGAAGGTTCATGGTCACCTGAGCCAGCTCTAAGTATTGTCTTCCTCATAAGGAAAGGTCTTAAAGTAGAGCATGGACGACGTGATGGAGCACTGTGGCGTCACCGTCTGGGTCAGCTGGGGCCTTTCTCTGGGTTAACAGGTTCACTGCCTTCCCTAAACTGACTATTGGTGTGAATGTGAGGTACGACCATGTGATGGTTCAGGATCTAGCCGGCCTCTCATCCAGTGTGGGTTAGTCTCCGGCCCCCTGGGACCCTCTGCAGGATACAGAGGGTATGGATAGATTAAAGGAAACAGGGTGTTTACCTCCTGATCCCAAACTGGGAAACTGGTTCCACAGGAGAGGAAACTATGGGAACCACAAGAGCCAAGAACACAAGAACCACTCCTAGAGCAAGGTGTTCTGTTAGGATAATATGGTACAATGAGGTCTTTAAAGTATGATAGAACTTGGTCGTTAGGAGAGGATGAAGTGTACTAAAAAAAGGGAGACGTATAATTTCTATAATATCTTTAACTTTTGGAGGCTAGTTGTTGTGATGTCCTGATGTAAAACTTTACCATCATCCAGTCTGGATTAGACTCATCCAGTGTAAGGACAGTTTAAAATGTGCTGAACAAAAACAAAAAAGGAATGAATACAAGCTAAGCTAAGCTAGTGCAGGACTGGATGATAAATACTTAAAGTTTTCTCTGGAAATCAGACTTTTTCGAGTAAAGAAAAACACTTTTAGATCTTGTTTCCACTTTATCAATATTGGTATTAATAGCAAGAGCAAGAACAACAAGCTTGCTGTGAGGGATGCTACCAGTGACAGTGATTGGTGGGGGAAAGCGCCACACCTTGCTCTTTGGCAGCGGGCCACGGCCTTATCAGCGCTGATGAATTACATTGACACCCAAGCTATCTTAATGACTCCGTCTATCTACCCATCTCCCCTTTCCTTCCTCTCCCTTTTCCCGGCCCTTGGCCTTGCTCCTCCATCCTCCCACTGTTCACGTATCCAGGCCTGATTTCTGTTATTAACCGTGTGTGTGTGTGTGTGTGTGTGTGCGTGCGCTGACCCGTATGGGAGTAGGCAATTACTGAGCCGCCTTACAATTTGCAGTGGAGCGTGATTTAAGAGCACATAAAGTTACCTGTTACTGACAGCCGGTGACAGCGGTGGTTGATGACTCACGACAAGGGAGGTAGAAAACAGAGGTCATGACATGTTGACTGAGAAACAAATATGATACCAATAAAAAAACACACCTGTCACAACTTGAAGCGGCGTGATGGGAACCGACCCGTACTTTTGTCTATTCTGAGAATGCTAATTACCCGCAGCATCTTTTTTTTTTCCACCTATGACTAAACGTGGTGTCTGATGTGTTGAACGTAGGTGTGTTGCTACTACAGAAGGTTAAACAGACACTGCAGAGCTCGCTGGTGAGCAGTTGGCATCCTGGAGTCTCATTTCCTGGTTTTTAAGAGGGCATCCTTCCTTCTTTGACTCCAGCTTCCTCTGCTCTAACACCCATTGTACAAAGCGCTCCTTCACAGGTTCTATACTGGAAGGTGCTTCGAGCGGCCCTCGGACTTGTGCTTTAATTTGTTGACAAATGGCCACTAAGTGCAGTCGTTCTCACCACCTGTCCTGAGAGGCAGCGCTGTGGGAGTCAAAACACTGGGCTGCCAGTTGCCACTGACTTTAGAGAACAAAATCTAAAATTTTGTCACGAGTTAAACTTCAAGCAGTTTGTAGGTGTGCTTGCTCTTGTTCAACACAACCATGGCTAGAAGCTGAATACTGTATTTTGTACAATATGACAGTTTTCATGCTGTAAACCATCAAAAAGAATTTAAAAAGTAGACTTTTTGGATATTTTTTGTGTGTGTGTTCAATGGTGGCTCTATGTATTATTGATATTTAACTATTTATATGTATTATTTGTGTCCATACTTGCCTCCTGTCTGCTCTGAGTAAACACAGTCTGCAGTTCAGCCCAGTTCCGGTAGAAAGTCCCTAAATTCTTGTGTCATGACTATTTGGTCATAGATGAGTCATTAATGGCTCCAAGGAGTGCAGACTTTGTTTTGTTTTATTGTTGGATTCTTAAATGAGACATGCAGAAAACAGGGATTTTTCTCAATTTTCACAATTTTAAGCTAAAATTCCTTCTGTTTTGACAGTTTCTGGCTCTGATCAATGGTGTCATTTGGGTGATTTTTTTTTTTTTAAACAGGATAACATTTCGTCCAACTCCAGGGTTTGGCGTTGAGAGGATTAATGAAAACATGTGTCCTTGATGGGATGGGTTGTTGTTTGCTCTTCTTTTTCCTCCACGTGGACCAAAATGGATGATGTTGTCACTGATAGAGGAGCAAGGCTGTTGTCGCTGCTATTTTGGTGAGAGCAAATATTATTTCACTGATTGTAGCAAGGGTAGGCATGTTTTGAAATCACTCGACGACGACAAGGACTGTGTGTGGCAGAACGTGTGCAGAATTATGCACCATACAATAATCCCATTTCCCTTAATAAGGTGGGCAGAAAAGGGGTTATAGCACATGACTCATATTAGGGACTTGTTGAAATAAAAACATGATTGGCTCCCCAGTTTTGAAGGACAGACAATACATTTTCTAGCTTAAATGATGCACACTGCAAGAACAATCAATTAAAATCAATTCATCATATGTGTTGTCATGTTCAACAGGTCAAAGTTCTCACAGGTACATTGACAACCGTGAAAGTTTTACGACATAAATTCCTTGGAGAGAAAAAAAGAAGGTCTTGTTTCATCAGTTTCTGCATCATTAAAACAGAAAAGAGAATTTTAAAGGCACAATTCATTGCTAAAATGCAGATAAAACAGTTGCTCCACTACGTAAAAGGTTTTTACATGTTGTAAATGTTTGTTCATGTCAATAATGGTAGAAACAATGACAAACAATCTATATGCAGAAATAGAATTAGATGAAAAACATGCAAAATATTCAATTTAATTAATGAGAAGAAGGGCTTTATAGTATATTACACTCTAATGCCAGTGCTACATTAGCTTCACATGGATATTTTTGCAGTGCACGCTCTAATAACAGCCTTGTAACGTCATTAGCTGGGCCCATGGCGTACGTTTGGGGTGGTTAAGGGGGAGCAGGCTGGGAACTCGGTCCTACTGTTCTAATATTTCTGCCCACAGCTGAACCTCAGCCCCAGCCCGCCATTGGCTGCCTCACATGAACACCAATTAGGCGTGATTCAAGACAGAAATAAAGGCAGATGCACTTTGCAGCGAGGAGCATTTGTTTTTTCTTCTCTCCCAACGTCAGAGTGGGTAACCGGTGTGCGGTCCAAGTATTCTGGTTATAATAGTAGCTCAGTGTTCCGGGAACTCCGGGATAAAAAGTGAAAAAAACAAGGCGGTGAGGTTTTCTGGATAATAATTCCATCTTTCTGTATTGCAGTGCAGGAGTGAGGGAGGGAGGGAGGCAGGGAGGGAGGGAGGAGTGTTTCTCTCTCTCTCTTCTTTTTTTTTTTTTTTTTTTTGTTCTGGCAGGTTTCATAGCCTGTCCATGGAAAGCATACTCTGCACATTCTGCAGACAAGGGTCTTCAGGGAGGAAATAGAGAGGAAATTGTGCAGAAAGTGTAAAAAATCAGTCTCTCCTTCTCTCGTTCTCTGCCTCTCTGTGGCTCACTTCACACAAAGAAAGACTCCTTGTTTTCAGTTCACTTCTAATTACTTATATTTATCCCTCAAGGGGCGAGTTAAGGCGCAGCTATTGGAAACAACAAGGACACAACGTATACGTTATTTTAATTACACTCACATTAAATTTTTTGGAAGAAAGTTTGTTCGTTGCAAACAACCATTTAATCACGCGTTTAAATAAATTCTAGCTTTCTCTGCCGTAAAACTGCATCATCACTCACTCCCCGCCGACGATGAGTCCTCGACTTCTCCGACAAGCTAATAAACCATTAACACAGTTTGCACTGGTGTTAACGCATGATCAGAATTTTAAACGCAATGTAAATGTAGTGGAACTGGATCTCTGCCTCGCTGCCAACTGGTGGAAAATGATGTTGATTTTCCCCATAATCCCGGGCTTCGGCAAGAATGTTGAGGACAAATATGATGAAGAGGAACAGGAAACTTAAGCAGCTTTGCAAGATACTGGCAGATTTAATCCTCGAGCCCATTACACAAATAATGGCGGAGCTCATCTTGCACACCCAGTTTGTCACTTTTACACTCCGCACTTTGCTGCTTGTACGCTCGTAGGAGTCCGTGGGCTTTTGTGTGCATGCATGTGTGGAGATTTAAGCGTTGAGAATTAGCAAAGGGGCTGGTAGGAAGAGACAAGGGGGGAGAGAGAGTTTGGTTTTTGGGGGGTGTGAGGCTTAAGATGAGGGGGTTTGTAAATCTTCTCAGGGGAGCTCATTTGTGCCAGGTGGTCACACTTTTGGAGCTGGTAACTAACCTCTACCACATGCTGTCACCTGGATGTGAAATTACGACGCGGGTTCACCAACGGGAGCCGGCGTCCAACGGGTGGCGCTGTTTTTGAGGAAAAAGAGACAGCGGCTGCTCAGGTAGCATTCAGGCAGCAAACTTCTCGATAATTATTCTACTGTGTGCCTTTTTCCCAAAGCGTACACTGAATTCATGCATATTTCCTCACCCGGTGCATTTACAGTAAAAAGAAACCCCGCTTTTACAGTAGGCATTCCTTCCCCTGCAGCTAAGGGACAGACAGTACAGCCCCGAGGATTAGATACAGTAGACGACCCCAGACTCTCGCTCCGTCCAAGTGTCAGAGCAGATGCATCTGTCAATCAGTCCGGGACGAATTTAGGTCACTTCCTTTCCACGCCGTGCCAAACTAGAAATAGAAACTACGGTCAAACAATCCCAATGCAATCAAACGCTGCTGATGGGATTTCAGAAAAAAGGTGATATCATTTCATTTAGCTCCGACACAGCAGCGTCAGAGCAAAACATTTACAACAGGAAGGAAACGCGTTCATTGTCCGCCGGCGTCATCTGCGAAGATGATTTGAGCCGGTAGCTTTGTACGCATGTGAGACAACTACGAAGTTAAAAATGTCATCACCCTTGATCCCCGGGTTAATAAAGCAAAGACAGAAGGGGGAAAAACTTCAAAGAAACTTCTAAGTAGATTTGGCAGTGGGGGGCCTTGCCACAAAAGACCATGTTTGGGAGCGAAAGAAAAGAAGCGTTTCACCGGAGGGAAATGTGGTCAGGCATGTTCGATGTATCAAAAGAAAATAACTGATAAATAAAAGGAGGATGGAAAGGTTGTAAACTTCACAGCCTGAGTCGAGGAGGGAAGAGACCCCCGCGGTCTCTGATTATTTAACCACAAAGCGTACTCCAGCTTCTGCAGGCTGCATCCGAATAACAAAATCGCACAAAACACACTCATACACAGAAACCACGCGCTCGATGAGTGAATCACAGCATCAGCGGCGCCACACGAGATTAGCTGGACTCTGACTGTGATATAAGCATCTGTAAAGTACATTACAGAGATTTTAAAAGTGGAAATTTGATTAAAACCCGGAAGATAAACATGATAAGAAGATAGAAGTTTAGCATATGAGGGGGTAACTGCAGTATTTTTCATATTACTACTATTATTAATAAATGGAATGAATGACATATAGTTTGAAACTGTGCCACACATTAAATAATCTCCTAAACACTTACTATTATTAATACAGTGTTGCTTATGAATAATATATCAGTCGAGGCATAGTGAGAAGCCTCTAGGTCAGGGGTGTCGAAATCAGGTCCTCGAGGGCCGCAATCCTGCAAGTTTTAGATGTTTCCCTCTTCCAACACACCTGATTCAAATGATCAGGATCGTTATCAGGCTTCTGCAGAGCTCGATGATGAGCTGATCATCTGAATCAGGTGTGTTGGAAGAAGGGAAACGTCTAAAACATGCAGGATTGCGGCCCTCGAGGACCAGAGTTCGACACCCCTGCTCTAGGTGATCACCACCAGAAAACAGATAACTAAATGTGTCTACCTAAAATTGATGCTACAATAGTTGTACATACAGAACCAAAGTTGGAAGCCTCGGGACAAAGCTGGATACCCGGCCAACATGTTGCACTAGTATTTCTTGCACATGCATATACCACGACGGTACTGGATCTCTGCCAGAGTTGTGCATCTGCGTATTAGTGGGTCACAACATGCAAACAAAACGAGGACACACTCATTTAAACACTGGTTCATGTACTATCACGAGTGCTCCAAAAAAGTCCATAGGGTACCTTTAAATGCAGCTCTTACATTTCAAAATGAAACACTGGAGATTCTGGCTCATTTACTCTAAGATCAGAGGGGAAAACTTAATTGGACAATGTTCCCTCCGTGGGACTGGTCCCCCCCTCCATCCCCCTTCTCTCTTCAAACTATTCTGGCCAGACAAAAATGTCTACACCAAATGTCCTGTAACAGGCAGTCAGGGATTAATCTGCGTGTTGTGCCTTGACTTCGTTGGGCCTGACAGCCTCGGTAATGGAGCGTATGAACGGTCCAGATTCCGCTACAGGTAGAGAACCCGAGGCCAGGAACCTTTCAGAAACTCAGCTGATTACAAAAAAGGGGGGAACACTTCCACCGCCGGCTTGGTAAAATAAACAAATATGGCATGGAAACCCATCAGTCGTAATAGGGTTGCGAGATAGACTTGGAGGACGCATTATTTTCTCCCTTCAAAGGCACGAGAGAGCGTCTGCAGCTGGGTCACCAGAACGGGGCTGTTTCCATGCCATCGGCAGGGTTGCTCATTTCTCAGAGGGGCACGCGAGTAGATGTGGGGTCTGAATATTCGAAAAGAGGAGGAGCTGGGAGCTGTGTTAGAATTTGAGAAGTGTTAATCAGGGAGAGGATGTGTGCCTTCTGGCCTGTACCTGATTACCTCCAAATGGGCCTGCAGGAGGAGCAACAGCTGGGCCCTGCAGCAGCGCGGGGGTGGGAGGTAATTATTCGACGACACCACAGACGGGACTGGGGGACAGAAACGAGTGACGGCGTGAGGGATTTTCCACAATATTTTAAAATGCAGCGCTCAGAGGAATTTGGCCTGTTGCTCCGGTATCTCCATGACGCATTATGTGTTCAAGACAAAAAGGTCAATTGCTAATTGCGCTGATGGGCGTCGCAGACTGTTTAACCTCCTGTATCTCTCTGGTGCCATTATCTGCGGTTGCCCCTCGCAGGTGCCTCTAACAGAGTTTGTCAGTTCATTAATCCCAGCTGCAGAGCAAGAATGCTGCTTTTCTTCCCCCTGGATGATCGGTCCTGACAGTGAGAGTGAGCCAGAGACGGTTAAGAGATAATCTAGGATTTTTTTTTTTCCTCCTCTTCTGAGCTCAGCACATTGCTCACCTCTGGCTGCCAAGTTTAAGTACATGACTCAACATTGTGACATCTCTGATGACTTATGGATCTTTCTCTCATCTTTTGTCTGCGTCTCACTTGATCTTGTCAGTTTTTTAACTCCCCTCTGGTTTTCAGATATGTTTTTACACAGTCCTGCAGCGCAGCCGTTTAAAGGCCAGTGATTTTTACAAGACTATAAAAAAAGGAGAACAAGTTCTATTTGGTTTCTCATGTGAGTCTTTAGTCACCTGATTGAGTGGCTGCAGTACAGTGCTGGACGTGAACTTTGAAGTTTTTTTGTGGCTCTTTGAATAATGCCTGTCTTCTCTCAGAGGCCATGGTGGCATGGCAGCCTAAACAGGAAGTGGTTTGCAGCCACTGTTGGTTTCTATTAACCAAAGACAACTTTCCCCAACTGTAAAGCTGCGTTAAATGATCTTTTTCCCACTTGGGGGCACCACAACAACTGTAAACACAACATCCAGGCCATGTACCATCACCTAATAAGTTCATCTACTCACACATATAGAAAGAGGCAGATTATGTTTTCATTTATTGTGTTTGTTCCGAAGCGGTAATGGGAGTCTAATACTCACTTTCATTTTAACTCTGAAAGAAACATGCAGATTTTTTTTAGCCACTAAATGTTCCACTATTTTCTTCAGCTAGTGACCAACTTTGGTCATGCACAGTTTGGTTCAGGAAAGGTAATCTGTGCAGAAAACAGCTCCAACCATCTGCGACTGAAAACGGCTCTTTGAGAGCGACGAGAGAACCGAAACGGTACATTTTTAGGCCACCAAACCAAAGCAGATGGACGAATGGTCCCACAATGCTCAGCTTTCACGTTAAACACTGACATTTTCTACATTGTCAATGTAAGACAGTTTTCTTTGTTGTTGTTTTACAGCGACACATTGGTATCATCACATAATATTAGCTGGTTGTGTTGAAGAAAAGCATGTTTGCTGGTAAAATACAAGAAACGGCACCAAAAAGTACATCTGAAGGGATTTAAAAAAAATAATTTAAGGGATCTTTATTGAAATGCTATATTATCCTCTACAAAAAAAAGAAAAAGTGAATTTACAGTGTAATATATAGCATTTTATACATTATAAATCCAAATATGTGTCTATGAAATTTGTAGACCTTTAACTAAAACTAATAGTATATATATATTTTTTTTAAATGTTACATCTTATTTCATATGCTAACATTAATTTTGTGTGTATTTTTTTTCCACAAGTAATGCATTTTTAAAAAACATGAGACTGGATTGTTTCCCTTTCATATATCAGTACTACTCTTGACCTCCAGGACCTCGTCTCTAATCACATATTTATGGATTACATGACGTTGAGGAAGACAGATCATAATGAGCGACTACATCTTGATAAGACAAGTTTTGGGTTAGTTTTCTGAACCCTTTATGGGACAAGTGAGCATCTTTGGTAACTTCCTTGGACGTTCAATATGTCCGCCCTGTTGAAGAACCATGTGCACTTTGATTTCATGTTTGTATTGGTGCTGGTATCACTACCTTACGAAAAATGTCACTAAACAAATGTTCCAGACACTTTATAAACACTTTATTACTGGTTTGCATTGAACTCCACTTTTATTTATTTTTGGAGATCGGTGCCAAAACCACCACCCCAAGAAAAATATTAGTAAATGAACTCGCCAAGCACTTTATAAATACTTTGCTACTGGTTGTGTATCATGACCTCAAACTAAAATGCTTCTAAATAACTTATTTATTTCAAATGTATTTTTCTTTAACCATAGACGGGCAAATTACCATATATGGTCATTTGATCAATCTTGATTTGCAACATTTTTGTTTGTTTAAGTTACAAAAGTAAAAAAAAAAACATCTTGAAATATCCTTTAACAACAGCCTGAGGTTGAAATGTTCACTTTCCAAGTATTTCAAAGAGTGCATGTAGAAGCCGATAAATTTGCACTTTTTAAAATGTAAAAGGCCAATAACTGGCCAATAACGTAGTAAAAGTCCTGAACTGATGACGTAATATCTTTTGGCTAATAACAAGTTATTATGTTTTGGGCCTGATAAAAAAAAGATTCTTTGTTAATGTAATAACCAGCCAATGACGTAATAAGGTAAAACGTTATTGGCCAAAAGTTATCATCGGTTCAGGACTTTTATTACGTTATTGGCTTCTATGGCGCCCTATGAAGGGTTAAAATGACTGTATCTATAAACGACATTAAGGGTATTTACATGGTGGCAACAAACCACCTTTTGTCTTTCAACTTGATTTTTAAATAGCTCGGTTGTGATATAAATATGTGTCTGTAAGGTTCACAAAATAATAAAAAAAGACAACAAACTGTGCTTACTTCTAAATATGGTGTTAACGGAACCTGCGGGAGCCGAACGGACTGTCTGTGACCTCATAAAGATCAATGTGAGCCGTTCACAGCGAGAGAAGGAAATGTAACAATGCAACAATATGATTGTTTAGCACTTCCTCTGACATGAAAGACACACGGAAAGAGACAAGTCTATTCTGAGCCATAAAAGGCTCATTTTTTTGGTCTTATTTTGAACCTGTTTATTTCTGAGAGGAATATTTGGAATATTTTTAGCCTCGACGAAAAAGAAGAAAAGTTCACCCCGAGTAGGCGCAGATGTTTGTACACACACACACACGGAAGGACACGAGGCATCGCACATTATAATCACGCAAAAAGAGGAAAAAAAAGAGGATATCACAACATCCGGCTTTGCACTTTGCAACCATGGAGCGACCACCAAAACACCTCCACCTGTGAGGCGATCCCACGTGTGATAATAGATCTGAGCGCGCTGGTTCATTCTGTCATGGCTGCCTGAGGCCAGGTGAATGTTTCCCTTCCCTCCCTCTTTCCTGTTCCTCTTAAAAGCCAGGCAGGTGAGGCAGGCAAAGCCCACTTAAGATAAGTGGATTACATAGCCTGTATCTTAAGCCTTGCAGTGACCGTGTCAGTCGGCAGCACAGACACACACTGGGCATGTTGTTGCACTGAGACGGCAAAGCTGAGGAGTTGATTGAACGGGAGCCATCAGAGCATTCTTTTCCCTTTTATTCTGCTGTTTAGGCACTTGCTATCAAAACGTATTAATGATTAAATAAGTATGACATCATCTCAACTTTTTTCAACTTCAGTAAATCTGTAAATATTTAAGAATCTCTGGTCTCAACTTTAAATCTACATTCATTCATTTTTCTGTGGGTTTTTCACCACAAATGACCCCCTTTCACTCACTCACATAGTAATTTATTGTATGTTTATGTAAAGCATATCAGCTGTAATAAGGATGCAGGAAAACAGTTTTCAGGAGCACCAGAGACTAAGCAAGAAAAAAAAAAAAAAAGGGGTTTGCTTTGGGAACGGATAAGCGACCTCTTCAAACTCTCCGTCCAGAATAATCATTTCTCGCCGCCACGAGAATAGCTGCATAATTGTACGGAATGCAAAAATCTGTGCAATTTTTTTTTTTTGCTCGGGTTTCTCTAAATACCGTCGGATTTCTCCTGTCAGTAAGCTGCGATCCCCTGATGGCTCTCTGTAAGCGATAAAGTGAGGAAAGTATAAGGGGCTCGGTGAGTGAAGCATGTACAGAAAGTACAGTGGGAATAAAGACAAACAATCACGTCCACGTCAGACCTGACAGAGCAAACGGAGCTGCAGTCATACACACAGATCATATTCAAGTTGTTTTCACATCTCAGCCACTGACTTCCTGCTTTTTTTCCCCCTCCCACTTAAAGACATTAAACAACTCAAAACAGGCCCAGATTGTCTCTGCAATCAAAGACGCCAATAATAACTGAACCTGTCTCTTCAATTCACAGCGACGCCGATGCTTCATGAATTAGTTAGAGCAGATTGTGTGGTTCTTGCTATATAAGGTTCTCAGCGAGTGATTATTTAAAAAAAGACCCAAAACACGTTCTCTTAGTCACAACCTGGGAATCTGGGGATTTTGACTCTGCAGAAAGTCACCAGGCAGGCACCAGTCAGGCTGACACGTGGGGGAGCCGAGCAGCTCTTGGTTTTGTTTTCTCTCCTCTTGTGTGTCAGATTCACACGGCTTTAAGACGGCATTACGCTTTATCTTTTTAGAGAACAAATTTGCTCTTTTACTCTTGTACATTAGCACACACTACTAAAGAGAAGCCATGATAATTAAAAATAATTTGCATGTTCTCAATAAATTTATCATCATTATGTGAAACTATTATTGTTTTTAAAGATTTCAAGACCTTCATTTGTCAAAAACACAATTATACACGATATGAAATGTATTTAGCACCTGTTCCAGACCGAAACAATAATAAAAATAAACAGAATAATAAGACTAAAAATAGAAACACACAAGAAATACACACACACACACACACACACACACACAAACACACAAACATACACACATATATATGAATACAGTCATCCTCAAATGTATTCATACCCTTCCATTAAAGAAAAGCCAAAATTCACAATAATCACTCAAATAACTAAAAACTGAAAAAAGTAATAATAAATAAAAATTTGCTAAATTATAATTTAGTGAAGTAAGACATTGCTTTTGAATTGTGGTTGAAAAGAATAATTTAAAAAACAAACAAAACTGTCCCAGACGAAGTAGTAAGCCTAACCCAAAATATTAGTTTACAGGTCTCATCCTGTTTGTTTGCTTGTTTTATTGTTGTTGTTGTTTTTTAAATATATACATAAATATATATTTCTGTTGAATCACAATTCAAAGCAATGTCATGATTTTCATTCAATTTTTATTTATTATTACTTTTGTCACTTTTATTTCATTGACAGCTGTTTTTTTCCTTCTCTAATGGGAGGGTAGGAATAAATCTGAGGACGACTGTATAATAAATAGATAGAAATAAGCAAAATAAATAAAGCAAAGTGTCAAATACTGCAACAAAAAAAAGACATTTTAATAAAACCCTTTTCAAAAACTTTTTTTTCAAAACTTTTTCATTATCACACCAGATATTGTTAACCCGGTCTTTATTATGACTGTTATCATGTGTTTAATAAACAGATCATGAAGAAGCATCACAATCATGTCATTACTTTGCATTTGAGATTAAACATTTTCTTTCAAAATGTTTGATTTTTGTCCAAATTTGCTATTCCTGCTCACTTACATTTAAAATAATGTTATAATTATGCACAATATAATGGCATCCCTCCTAACTCTGGTAACTTACGCTGTGATTTCTTTAACATGTGCTTATCGTTTGTCAATGCTTCTATTTGGAGTTATCTTTAAAGTAGCGTTTGGCCACTTTGCCTACATCTGAACATGAAGCAAATCTAATGTGATGACTCTCAAACGTCACTCCTCCTCTTGTCACCGTCAGCGAAGACTCGTTCCAGAGAAATCTCTTGAATATAAATGGATATAAGTGTGCTGTTTCAAATAGCTGCACTTCTCAGCACAAACGTGTCAGCGAGACAGTGAAAAACATGTCCCAGACTTCCCTTTTTCTAATAAGGGAAAGTATGACAGGCATGCACGCTGCCTCCCACACTCTATTTGTTGTCCCTTATTCCCGTGACGCGTATAAAAAGGGGAAAAATGAACGTGATATCTTTTTACATCTCGGTCCTTAATGCTCTCTGGTGGCCTGAGGAACCCCCATATTTTCCCCTCCTCCTCCTCCTCTTCCTCCTCCTCCTCCTCCTCATCATCCATCCCACCCCCCCACCTCCAGAAAAGTTTAAAGCCTCTCGCTCAGCTGGGTTCTCCCTTTGTACGCCGAATGTTCAAAGTATTACACTGTCACTAATCATCCATGTTACAACATCTCGAGCAGCGAGGGCTCTCACTCTGACTCCACCAAACCATTATGGTGCCACGGGGTTGAAGGAATAGTCCACTTTGATCTGCTCAGAGGAGAGCTATGGAGACATCTTTCAGCCTCTCTCTTTGCTCCTCTCCTCGCCTCCCTCCCCCACCTCCTCTGCTCTCCTCCCCCTCACTCCCTCCGGTGAGAGACTTTAAACAGTAGGCTGCAGGCTGTTATTTCGGGAGGGCCGAGGGGGCGAGGGGGCGAGCGAAGAATAATATCTTGTACTCCAGGGCCCGGACGGCTCCCCCAGCCCATCAAACGAGTAACAAATGCGGTTACAGAGCCATAAAAAAATAAAGGGAGGGGTAGGGAAGAAGAACGAGGAGGCAACATTTTTCTGACACAGTTTTACGGCTCTGCTTATTACAAGGAGCAGTTTAAGCTCTCCCTCCTCTGCTCGCTCCACTCGCCTCCCGCTTTATCGGACGTATCTGCGCATTCCTCGGAGGACGGGAGGGGTGCAAGATGGAAACATGAACCGGGCGAAGCAGATGACGAGGACGTGGGGCGCAGAACACGAAGCACGGCGGTAGATTTGATTACTGTCATTCAAAAGTGGACGTTTTATTTGATCGGACGGATGATTCAGTCACCTAATATTACCTCATTAACTAACATTTAATTAATAATATAGTAAAGCCAATGGGTTTTCTGGTTTTGTAACTGGATAAAAGCCACATAAAGCAGCTATGAAGTATTAATAAACAGGATGGTAACACACAAATACAATCATGTTGGAGCTGCATGTCGGTAACAGTTGTAATGATGTGCTGACAAATGCAAACTGCAGAACAGAGGTGTTACAAAGGTGCACTCAGTGGTGGAAAGGAGGCGTCTGAAATCGATCTACTACACAGTGCACTCCATCTATACCGGTGTCTTAATTCTCAGTGTGAATGGCACGTGCACAGTTAAATCCGAGGCAGCATTTCCCGTTTTTCACATGAGAAAATTACTGTCATGACACTCTGCACCTGTAGGGAGGATTCAAAGCCTGACAGAGGGAACGATTTCTTCTGCACAAGCTCCAGTTAAAAACTGATTTGAATATTTCACCTCTACTGGGCGAAAGTGCAATTATTTATAAATTATAGTCTCAGTACCTTGATGTGCTCTTCAGTGATGATCAGTTATCTGTATATGAAGGTGCTGCTTTAAATATCTTAATTATCTACCCAACGTGTCTGGAGCAGCAGTCTTCTGTATGTACGGCAAAATGACGATAAACTTCATTTGATTGATTGACTGATTTGATTGTAACAAGTGCCGTGTGACTGACAAGCAGCAACAAACATGCTGTAGCTCTGTTGCTAGGCAACAATGTGGAAGGCAAAAGTGTGTGACATTGTGAAGTCGTCATGATGTCACCAACCAGCACAACTGGGATGCAGCATTCCCATAGGTAGTCCTGGTCCAAGGGGACAAATAGAACTGATTTAGTCAGTGAAGACATTCAGTCAGTCTGACAGCGAGCAGCATCGTTTTCTTGGTCAAGTAGGACACCGAAAGACAAGAACAAACCTTGTGCACCATGGCTCAGAGATTTTACCCCAAACACCAACAAGGGCGCGCCAACAATCCTCACCACAAGAACCGAGCCCAGGAAATCGCTGAGCTTCAACAAGCTTTGGAGGAATCCAAAGCTGAAAACCAGAGGCTGATGGAGAACAATCAGCATCTGGAGGTGGTCATCAAGAAGCTGAGAGATGACGAACAAAAGGTCAGTGAGGAGCTGATATTAAGCGACTCACTGATCAGCATCAGACAAGCTGGCGTGGAGCACAAAGAGCTTCTGGTCAAAGACCTCAGAAAGCAGATGAGGCTGGAGAAGCAGAGGCTCTCCATGGTGAGCAAGCTGAAAGATCAGAAGCTTCATCTGCTTCAAGAGCAGCTCAACCAGAAAGAGCTGGAGCTGGTCAGACTGCAGAAGGCAGAGGAGGAGAAGGAGGCACTGCAGCAGGACTAGAAGGAGCTGCAGAAGGAGGAGGTCGAAGAAGAAGTGCAGGAAGACACACACCTGCAAGAGGAGATCTCCACAGAAGAAGAGCAGGTGGAAACAAACCTACTGGAGGAGAAAGAAGTCTTGGAGGACGCGATTCAAACCGTGGAGGTAAAGAATGAAGAGGTTCCTGCCAAGACCAAAAAAAACAGGGGATGCTTCAGCTTCTGACGAGAAAGACAGAGGAGGAGGAAAGACTAAAGAAAGAGAAAGAAAAGGCAGAAGAAGGCTCTGAAGCAGCAACAGGCCAAAGCCAAAGACAAAGGCCTGGCTGCACTGAAGGAGTGTGGCGGCGACCAGAAGGTGGACGAAGCTGCTGCTGGTTCAGGCCGGACAGCAGCAGCTCCCTCTGCCTTCCTTCACCTCCCCTTCATCCTCCCCTTCTCCTCACCCATCCTCCACCCTCCACTCCTCCTCCATGACTGTCCCCCACCATCTCCTCCATCCTCATCAGCCATTTCCCCTCTCTCTCTACTCTCTCTCACCCCTCTTCCTGCTACTGAGAGTCGTTCCACTGTGGTGTGTTCAACCAACAGGTGACTCATCAAGAAGTCCAATCTACAAAAATCTATATATTTAATATTTCCATCATAAGTCGTCCATTTTATCATTTACATCAGATTTTTCAGATTCTTCAGTTCCAGCTGATAACAAACGGTGGATTTCACAGCTCACTTATTTTACCAGCAAAACGTTTGAAGAGTTGATGATTCATACGTGTTTGAAGATGAAGAAGGCTTATTTTCTTTATATTTTTTTGATCAAATAGCAAAGAGAAACAAAAATGCACATCAAAAAAGAGCTCAGGTCTTGAGAGGCTGAAGGTGCTAAAGTTTGACTTTGTCTGATCACAAAAGAAGAATCCTGACTCGTCCCAAACTTACATCTATGAAGAGTTAAGTTTTCTGTTCTGACGGTTCATCGGGAACCATAGCGTCTGATTCACGCCACACATCGAGTGCACGATTTGTTGCTGAAACGGTTCAGGGGCTTCCAGACCATTTCAAGTTCTCTGGCCTCTGAGAAACATCCTGAGAAAAGCAACAGCATCATGCATTGTAGTGTTTGAGTTTGGTTAGTTGCATTTATGTTTGCATTTTCTGCCAGATTGCTCACAGATGACAAGGATGCATGTACTGGTAGGTGAGATGTTTGAAACAAATTGTAAAATTGGATATATCCAGTTATTAAAGAAACCACAGCATGCTTTTATTTCCTTGTCTTACACAGTAAACATCTGCTGAGTAAGTAAAGACAAAAACAAGCACTGCTATCCCCCTTCAGACAAATTCCTTGAGATTGTGTCCTAAAGAAAGGAAAAGTTTGCTCTACTAGCATTCATTTGTTTAACTGTCTATATGATAATAGTGAAAGAATTACCCAAGAATAACCCCTATGATACACTCAATGTGTTTCTAAATTAAGTTAGATTAATTCACATCTCTGTAGCTCTGAGCTAATGATCTACAGTTCGCTGACCAGGGAGATGCAGCTGATTAATTCGGAGCCAGATAGGCGACTTGGTCCCTCTCCATTCCTCTGAGGGCAGCAGGGAGGATGGCTGGACGTCTCCCTCGTTCAGACTTTAACTCTGCATCTCACATTTTACCTCCCCCCTAAAAGATCTACCAGATAATTCCATTGCTTTATTTAGGATGGCACTAAATCACCAAACTAAAGCTGTAAGAAGCAATTAACCTCGTATGCATTCACAGGGAATACATTTGTTTTTTTTCTCCCTCTGATAGAGTTACAGGCCCGCTCAGGGTATCTATGGCCACATATGTTGTATGTTAAGGAAAACAAGTGTTTATTTGCCTTGCATGCGGTCTGAGTAGATAATCAGCAGTCATGTCTCAGTGGGGAAATAAATCCCTAAATGTGACTATACATCGTGAAACTGTTGAATATCAAGAGGCAAAGTGCTTCAGAAGACGGGTACAGGGAGACGTTTTTGGAGGTTTGCTTTCTTTCTGTGGTTAGATAAGAAGACTGATACTGTTAGCTTAGCATAAAGGCTTGAAACAAAGCAGAGCAAAATCCACCTAAAGCACACTATTCAACACATTAATTTAACATTTACTGAATGAGTGTGAAATATGAGCTGTTTCTTCGTCACTTCCTGGATTCAAACCATGTCAGACTCCATTGACTTTGCTACCTTTGGACAGAACAGGACAACATTTTATGCTAAGCTAAGCTAACCGTAACCTTTTAAGACATGAAGTGTTTCACCAAATAAGTGTAATTGCCAAAAAGCAACTCCTCAAGGACCAACGTGCCGTTTTAAATCAGCTATGATAAAAGGTGGCGGTACAGGGAAGCAACAAAATCTAGAAATATGGTCCATGAAAACACGGGGGGAAGAGTTCAGCATTCTCATGAATAGAGATGACGCCAGAGCTATCAAATATTAAACCTCTAATTCCATAGCCAACTGATGTTTTGAGGAGATAAACCGAGGGAACGATTAGGTTTCATATTCTTTGTTGGCTAAATGCGCCGATAGCGGCGGTGCGTGATGGCGACATGAGGCCTGTCAGACTACAGCATAGCCAAGAGCCTGCGGGGGATAACGTTTCCAGTCTTAAGGCGGCCGTCGCGCACCGCTGTTTCTCACCTCGTTCAAATTAAACTTGACCTGAAGTGGCATCGCTGGTTACAGTTTAGGAATTTTCAGGAATTTCTCGCTGATTTCGGAGTTTGGACGGAGTCTGTGAGGCACGATAAGAATCTGCTGATGAACCGGGCGGCCATGGGAATAACAGACTCCCTGCTCCTGTGGTATCTCCTCTCAGCCGTGGGTGGGGGGATGGTCCGGCCAGGGCCTGGGACCTCTCACTCATCCCCTGCTCGTCCTATCTGCCAGTGGGAGTTATCGTGATGTGGACGTCTCTTTACCTGTGAAATATTATCGCCTGGCTTGTCTCCACATAAGGAGTCTTTCAGCGAGGCCTAATCGCTCTCTTGTTTCGCTCGTGGATGCCATGGCTTGCCTGTTATTTATACTCTCATGTCCGTCCGTCTGTCTGTCTCTTACATGCATCTGTTTCCCCGGCGCCCACCTCCACCAACAGCTACAAGGGTCCAGCCAGCTCTCCCATTTGCTGTCAGTAGCTTGATAGTCTTTTGTGAAGCTGGTTGGCAAGCAGCGGGGAGATGAGGAAACCCTAAACCGTTTATTAGAAGCACTTTGCACCCTTCAAGCAGAGTGGAGCCATTGTAAATAATGGCAATAGCAGAGCAGCCTGGATCCGAGCAGCTTGATAACTCAACAGAGTGCAGGACTTTGAGAGGAGTCACGCCTGTGCACGCATCCAGGAGCTTTCTAACCGAGAAATGAAAGTAATGAAACTCTCGTGTGACCAAAACATTTTTGCCCATCATTTCTATCGCTTATGAAGGTATTCACCGATATAACTGCTGCATACTGCAACACAAGACAAACACCCAGTAGTCTGACTGTCTGAGCAGCTTCATCTGGAGGAAAAGGAGAGATTTGTGCTCATACATACAAACAATATGGACGCCACAGATTGAAGCTGAACCAGGAAGTCTATCGGAAATAATCTGACTTTTTACCCTGACTTATTGCTAGTTGAAATAATGACCACAAAACAACTTTCAAACCTACTTGTGCTGTTTTCTGTTGTAGGTACCGTAATTTTCGGACTACTGAGCGTACCTGAGTACAAACTGCACCCGCTAACTTTAAAAAAAGACAAAAAATGTGAACTTTTAATTAAATACGTAACATACACAAATGCATAAATGCTTTTTTCTGAACAGTGCCTGTAACACGGCTGGTTAGGAAAATAAAAAATACAGCAGCCTACCAGGAAAAGTCATTGATCGCTATCTTCATCTTCCTCCTAAAACCACTAAAGTCGTCTTCTTCAGTGTCGGTGTTGAACAGCCTCAGAATGACTTCATCACACTCTTCCTCAGTCTCTCTTTCGTTGTCGCTCTTAGTGCCACTTTCGTCTCGAGGCAAATTGGTAAAACTAATAAAAATCCATAAATTAGCCGCATCATTGTTTAAGCTGCAGTGTTCAAAGCATTTCTGGACATTACGGTATTTACCTGCGCTTATCACTCTGTGTTAAAGTCCCTTAATTAGGCTGCCGCTGCCACAAAATGAACTTTTGTTTATGTGAATTGCATGTTTTTCGACGACTCTTTCCAACAAAGAGGCAACAGATTGGAGCTTTTCCCCTAAAGATAAACGCATCACTGTCGGTCTATCTGTCTGCATCAGGTCATATAATACCTGTAACTGCCATTAAGCTAAAAGAGGAAAAACAAGTGTGGTCCCCAGTCGGTTTTTGTAAACTTTCCAAAGAAAATGTTAATTTCACATTTATCCACATTAATCCCGGCATACTAATTCGCACCTTAAACATTTATTACGAGCTCCAATTAGCGCTGACAAACACACGGCATAATTAGGAGGCTCAATAAAGCGCAACTTTAACTTTTAAGCACATAATTGTCTCGATCTGAGAAATACGAGTCTGGAGGGAAAGTATTTATGAAAAGTCAGGATATTATTACGGCCCAGCTGGGGCCACTAGTGATGCCGGGAGTCACCTGCCTGTGGCCTCACCGGTACTTTACAGCACTTAGCCTGTAGGGCTGAGGTAACGGCCATGACATCATTGTCTCCAGAAATGCCGGGGAGGTACAGTGCCACACGGTTGCCAGACTTCATAGCCCACATGAGAAGGAAATTACTTCACCTTCTCAGTTTTCGCACGGGGCCTGTTTACCAGTTTCACCCATGGGAGGTGGTCAGCGTGGGGCTGGCACAGTCAATCACAGCTCGAGACGGTTCACATAAGTAGGGGACATTACTTAGGAATTTTTTTCTTTTCCTGAGCTCTCCCAGGTCTTCTCACCTGTATTTTTATTACAACACCAGGTTGCCATGGGAACTGTGAGGACATTGCACATTGGAAGAAATGTTTTTTTTGTTCCTTTTGCATTAATTGTGAGCCACTTCTTGTCCACAGAGCACCACAACAAATCTATTTCTCACTCTTTCTTGTTGTCACAGCAAGTTGTAACTGGCTTTTTCATGGTTACGGCCACCAGGTGAGACCTATAAAAGAAACAAATTAGCACCAGCGGCCGACAAAGCGGTCCGATTGGGTTCACCGAAGACCAAGAAAACGCACAGTTTTATACGACATGTGAAGGTTCGGTTTTGTCTGCTTTTTATACCAAACAAATCACATTTACGGTTCTTTTATTCCTCATGTTCTCATGTATGTACACATATACGCTGTGTTTAGCTAATAATGGAGGAAAGCGTTGACTTTGGCAGAAGAAGAAAAGTAAATGAGCCGTGCCTTCATGTCCACAGCGCGTATCACCAACAATAACATCTTCAGTGTTTCTCTTTATTCCAACGGGGCTCATATATGCTGTTAAATATCTTTATGTGCACATGAATTTGCATTAAAACTGATACAGGAGACTGATTTGTCTTTTTTAAAAACCCAACAAAACATACATGCATTTGTTGTGTGACATCCAGCAGAGTCCAACAGAAATACATGAACCATTCTGTCCTGTGTATGGATGAATATTATTTATAACACAAAGCAGTCACAGGATAAACTGTTTTATAACTGTAAATATTAAACACGTGTTCATGCTGCATGAAGCCCAACAGGAATATTCATCCTGTATAAGGATTAACAGATAAAATGTGCACCTGGTACATCAAATAATATGTTAATTTAGTCGATTTTCTTTTAGATTTGAACATTTTTGGAAGTGAAATTAACTAATTAGATGTTACACTGAAATATAAATATCTCAGTGTGTCCTTATTGACCTGCAGATTTCATACATAAATCATTTTTGTTAATAAAACAACAGGATGTTCTGTAATAGAAGAATAAACCTATATTTAATTACACCAAAATTTTGTAGCCTTGTACAAAAACATATCATAAAATAAAAGACAATACCACAGCAGTGATTTATTGTTATTATTATTTAGTAATAATGTCGTTAAGTTAGCAAACAAAGCTAATTTAAAGCAGCAAAGATTGATTTTGTCGACCTAACTGCAACATTCATAATAACATAATTAAAACATAAGGATAAAACAATAATTAAATAAAATTAAATAAAAAAAACAACAATTTCCCTGAGGTGCCCTACCAACGGGATCAATAAAGTTCTATCTAATCTAGTTCTATCTAAAAAAGGATCCACAAGGTGAATCCAAATTGATTCCATTTTAAATTAGATCGCACATTCATTGTGTTTCTATTTCATGACCCATCATTCATAACCTCTTTCTTCTACAAAAGTTTAAAAAAAAAACAATAAAACTGTAATACCTTAACCCTCCTAACAGCTTCCTCAGCAGTCTGACTGTGCAGATCAGGCTGCTCGACTCTCTGGTTTGAGGCGGCCGGCCGACTTTTTTTGATTTTTGTCCGAGTAAGGAGTAGGGGAGTTGAGCAGTTGGGTGGCGGGCTTGTTTTCTGGCCTGTGGGGAGGCTTTAGGAGCTTGGAAACCAGGGTGGTCTCACAGAACTACAGCAATATAGCCCCCTGATTTACTAACCACCCAACAAATGCCCCACAAAGCCATTTGTGTAACTTTCTGCAGTTTCCGTTGATAAACTTAAATTCCGTGAGATTTTCTTTGGCGGCGAGCCCAAACACTACAGATACTCACCTGATAAATACGTGTCGTGTGATTGGCTGGAGGATCGAGGAAATTAGAACTTTTTCACTTCTGGACTTTCTCTCACGACTGAACGGTTCACGTGTGGCTGCGATGGCTTTTTAATCTGCGATTTCATTCCTGCCGAAACATTTTCATTTCGTCCCGCGGCAAAAGCGCTTGTTTGGGTTCACTTAATCGAGAAAATAATCACGGCGTAAGAGATAAATCTTTTGGAAGAGTATCTGAAATCGGCGAGATCTGAAGCTCTGTGAGTCAGTCGCAAGTTATAGACAAATAAAGTCTTACACTGAACAGCTCATAAACACACACACACAATCCCATCCTTCACAAGAACACACACACACACACACACACACACACACACTGTACACGCCCACTTTTAACCACCCAGTGGGAATGTGTTTTTCTAGATCATTTGAAGCCGAAATATTTGAGCTGCATGAGTCCTCTTATGAAGTTCTGCCAAGAGGGAGTTCAGAACTGCTGAGACCCTCAGACAACAACTCCGAAAATTCCCAGAATTCAGCAGGGCCAAAAACACCCACTTTTGTTCCAGATAGTCATGCTGCACAGGAAACACACATAAAAAAAAAAGAAAAGGGTCAGACGAACGGACGGTTGACGTCACAGAGTGCAGCGGGGAATAAAGCCGCCGTGTCCAAGAGGTCAACTGTTATTGTTGTCACTGAATCATAATAGCTGTTTATGTGCAGCGCCATATTTTTTCAGTATTTGTTTTTCTTTTGTCTTTAGGTTCTTGAATGTCGAGTTCCAAAGGATAAATCTGATGGTAGCTATGGTGGCTACATGCGGGTAGCTTATTCCTCTGTGAGCTTCATCATCTCTCCAAAAATATCAAAAACACAGTGTTTGCATTGGGGCGACATGTTCCTTCATGACTGCGTTAAAAAATAAAAAAAACTCCATAATTTATTTTATACAGTCGTCCTCAAATGTATTTGTACCCTCCGGTTAAAGAAGGAAAAAATAATGGAAATAAGTAGAAATTGACAAAAGTAAAAATAAATAAAAAAATTACTGAAAATCATGACGTTGCTTTTGAATTATGGTTCAACAGAAATATATATATTTTTTAAAAACAAAAACACAAACAAGCATGATGGGACAGGTATTTAGATTTCACTGCTCATCAGTAAAGTGCTCTTATTTGCCCGGGAGAGTTTTGTTTTTTAAAAATTATTCTTTTCACCTACAATTCAAAGCCAACATCTTATTTCACTAAATAATAATTTAGCAAATTTTTATTTAGTATTACTTTTTTCAGTTTCTAGTTATTTGAGTGACTATTGTGGATTTTGCCTTTTCTTTAATGGAAGGGGATGAATACATTTGAGGACGACTGTAGGTTCACATCATCAGGGAGAACAACGAGGCCTGAGCTGCCTAGAAAATGCAGAAAGAATTGTTCACATTTAACTGTAATATTACCATCCTTACCCAGCATACTGGAAATGTTCAGATCAGACAACAATGTGAGACAATATAAAGCAACAACTGGCTAAGAAATTATCTCAGTAGCAGCTGATGGTTTCGCAAAACCTGTAAATTGCCATATGTTGCAACTCTGTGCTTTATAAAAATAGATCAACAGCCAAACTGCCTATTTGTTTTTGTTAGTTTTAGCGTTTTTGTCTCATAGGTTTCATGGTAAATAAAAAACAGTGTCTGTTTTTATGGCGGATGGTCGCGGCGGTCAGCGCTACGGCTGCGGATTTGGATACTCGTCTTGCCAAGGATCGTTTCATTTCATCTTTCCTCGGTCTCTCGTAGCGGACTTGACATCAATCCAGTGCGCTCCCCAGATATAACAAACAGTTTGAGCAATACCTACAAACCGGGACTGTTTCTTAGTGACCAAGTATAAAAAGGGGAAAACATTATGATCATTCACAATGCAGAGTTTTAAAAAAAAAAATAAAAAATTTATTATCTCCCCAAATGGAAATTCCACACCAGTGGTTGATATTTACAATCAATAAATGCACAGTACGCTGCAGAGTCAAATATACAGGAGGGTGAATGCACCTTTGTTCCAAATGACAGCTTGGGAATTCCTAAACTGTGACTCCGTCAGTAGTTTGGAGTATCATTTCGCCGCTTGTTCCCTCCTGTGCAATTACGGCGCTCAAAGTGATTGAAAAACACTGGTGCAGCGTCTCCTTTTTCAGGTCTGCCTTTATGCCGAACAGTAAATCTGTCTCAGCCATTGGTCCATTTAACCAGATAAGGAGTTATTCCAGGCCTCACACAAGTCTGATGTCAGAGCCACTAATGACTTTGCTGGCTTCCAGTGTTTTCGCATAGACATATCACAGGAAATAAACTGTTAAATGAGCCTGCAAAGCACCGATATTTATAGGCTGGTATAGGCTGAAAATATGTGATTTTTATAGCTTGGACATATGTGACCTTCGGTTTTGTGCAAGGTGCAAAACCACTCAATTCATATATCTTTGAATATGAGAATGACTTTTTCCTGGACTTTATCCCTGTGCAGTATTTAGACTTCACTTAGGATGTCCCTGAGAAAGTGCATTTTGGGGTTCACCATGGTTTCGTATGCTGGGTCACGTTTTTAAGCAGTAAAACCTGATGAATGGTGATTTTTTTAAAAAAGAGAAATCTCCCTTGTTCATCCCTCGACGACTTCTTGACTGTTGAAATCATCAGTTTGTAGTTTTCGGGTTCAAGAATAAAGATCACTTAAAGTGTCAACTGCATTTTAATTCTTTTTTAAGTTAAATTCATTTTGGTTCTCTGAGCCAAGATGCCTCTTTTGCCCGTTTACGCTGCAGTCAGGACAACGGAGAAGCAGAACAGTCCTGCGTGAAACCTGAGCTGCGTTTAAGCTGTCGCGCAATAAACCCCGGGCTGTAAAGCGAAAGCCTCCCATGTTGATGGGCAGTTAAACACGTGGGGTCCCAAATCTTTACTGTCAAACCGGCTTTGGTTCCAACCGAGCACCTGGATTACAGCAGATAAAGTCCTGGAGACGCTGGTGTAATCGCGGTTGTGTTCAAATTTAGTAAAAAAATCAGGTGCATTTTCTTGGAGCCTTTTCCCACCGTTATTGTTCGCATAATTTTCGGTGCAAGTGATCTGTTGTCATCTGGAAGTAAGCCACGGGAGCGTTTTAGGCTGAAATAGGCCTTGTCATTGTTTTTTTCCAAGGAGGCCTCCCTCTCTGAAAAGTGCTTTTCTCAGCACCGGCCTGTCTGGCTGCACTTCCTGTCCCTCGGCTCTCCCATTCACGTTGTTATTAGGCCTGCCAAATGGCCCTGGTTCACCGGTGGTCTCCCCTAATAATTGCCACTGATGGACAGGTCTCGCTGCTTGTGGCCTTGGGCTTCGCGAGACGTGGAGCGAGCGGAGCCAAACGCACTTCACTGTAACATACACAAGAAAATGCTTAACTGCTGTAACATGAGCGCGGAATGAAATAGATTGTAATGACTTAAAACACATCTAATTAAGAGAAAATATCGTAGGGCCACCAGTTGCTTTGGGATACCGGGGGCTGGTTTCCTTAACTGCGCTGTTGAGGGACGCCAGGGAAGGAACGGTAATCCGATCCGCCGAGTTAATCTGGATAAGTAAAGACATGTTTACACCACAAATGAGGTCTGAATATTCTCCAGTGCGCTTTGCTGAATTAGTGCTTCAGTGGTATAATGAGGTGTATATTCTTCTTTAAATGTGATTTACACGATTTCTCAAGCATGTAAAAATGACCTAAACAGTAACGCGACACCGGTAATATGGCTGCAGAGAACAGAGCGGCTATTTTCGAAGCCCGTTACCAAAACGAACACCAGATACGGCGAGAGAGCTGATGACAACGGCGATGACAGGGAGGATGATGATGAGGATGATGATGATGCAGAAGATGGCAACAAGGACAATGATAACAGATAATGATTTGCCTAAATAAAAAATTCTCTAAACTCTCTTTAGTTGCTGGCGCTCGGCCTCTCAGCTCCCCATAAAATGACAAAAAGATTTTCTTTGATTTTATGCAACAAAAACAGGCTCAAACTATGACTACTCTCAGTTTAAAGCTTCACCTCCAGCTGACCTTTTTTGCATTGTTGTGTAAAATGAGAACCCCGTAAAAGGGTCTTAAATATGCAGATGTTGGCAGCGTACAAGATAAAATGGTAATGGACAAACCAAACAGTTCCCAGGCAACAAGTCAGCATCATTACCAGCTTATAACATTTATAAAAGACATGGAAACAAGAGCAGAAGAGGAGAGTTAGTCTATCCTAGCATTGCAAGAACATACCAACGCTACAAGTAAATGAAACTGAACAACAAGAGAAAAGCCGAACCCTTTTTGGTTTAAGTTCTTTTTCCTCAGACACATTCCTTTACAGATGCCATATTTCTGTGGTAGAAGAGGTGTTCAGACCCTTTAAATAAGCAAAAGTACTAATAAAGCAAAGCAAAAGTACTCCATTACAAGTAAAAGTACTGCATGAAAACTCTTAGTTAAATAAAAGTGTATAAATATGAGCACCCCCTTAAATAACAAGCAAATAAATTAAAAGTAATTTGTTCTCCTCTGACTGATATATTAGTATAAATGCAAAGTAAGTTGTTTTTACTGCCGCGTCAGCATCTTGTTGCTGCTGGAGTTTGACTCTTAAAAACAGTTTCACACTCAGTGACCACAGAAAATATCTAAAGAGATGACGTGAGAGGATTGATGTGAGAGGAAAGAAGGAAAAAACGAAGCTCTGATACACAAATCTGAGGAATTGTTTTTTTTTTTGGTGAGATATTGGATCGTTTCATGAGTTATTGAAATAAAGTAGCATGATAAGGGAAACTGTGAAGTTAACTGTGTAAAAGCTTAATCTTAAAAGTGACTCACATTGTTCAATAAACAGCAGGATAAAATAGAAATTCCTTAAGAACAGAACAAGTAGAAATCTAAATCTTGGAAGTAAAGCTGGTTTGAAATCCATGTTGATCAAATGCATGGTTTAATTCATTTCTTACACTTTGCATGTTTTTATTTTTAATCACATATTTCAGTATAAAAGCAGCCACCGTACTAAAGCTTTAGAAACTCCTCACACTACAGTACGGCTTCTGAGCTATAATTAAACCGTCGCTGTTTGGAGGAGAGGTTTAATGAACAGCCGATGTTTTTATGATTAATGGACTAATGAATACAGGTTTGTGAGTGCGAGCGGTCTCACAATATTTGCTCCAACACGGCTAAGGTGTCAAGATACGTTTTATTGAGTGTCTTTAAAACGGATCCCTAAAAGTCCCCCTAAGGAGCTCTTAAGTGTCGGCTCCGCTGCCGGCATTCACGGCGCTCCTGACTTTAGTGTCGCTAACCGCCACAATCTAAACAGGAATATTTGAGCACAAGATTAAACCTAAAAAAAAAAACCCTCTTTTTTTAAAGCCTCTTCTATTTATAAAAAGGCACATTCCTGACGATATTAGTGATTATATGACTATGAAAAGAGGTATTGCTTAAAAATATGTTCTTAGGGGGTGGCAGGCTGAATTCCCCATTCCCCATGGGTGCACTGAAAGTGGCCGTCTCTGGCCTATGTGAGGGGATAGGGAGGGAGATATGAGTCTGCGGTGCTCGAACGCCCCAGCCTCGACCTCACAAACAGCCCAGGCTCATTCCAGTCTTGGCAAGAGCTTAAACTCTGTTGCTTAGTTTCCCCTCTAGCAACTGTGAAGTGCTGGCGGGAAGATTCGGGACAACATGAACCCTGCTGGCTACCAGAGCAGATTTACAGCGCAGCAGTTCAGGCCGTGGCCACTGGGCTGTACTTTTCTTTCTTGCTTCAGATTCAGAGACTTTATCTTTAACCGGTCGAACACTTTATTGTAGCGCCGCCGCTGCTGCTGCAGAAAGATGTTGGCAGGGACACGTCTGGCCTCTGCAGCGAGAGTATTTCTCGCTTGCCATGAAGCCTTAGTTCATTCCCTAACTAGCCTCAGGACAGCTGCGCTTCCATGCGTGAAACAGCTTGACAGTTTTTCTGGTTAAAGTGGCCAATTCTGTTCACAAGAAACTGGCTTCACATATTTAACATCGCCGAATCTGAGAATAATAGTTAAACTTTGACAGCGAGAGATTGTAAACCAATTTACCACTGTTTTTGTTTAGTCCAGCCCCTGTTCTAAGACAGTCCTTGATATATATTCTGCTCACTTTAGTTGAATTTCGTCACCGTTTAAATGCACTTTAGTGTTTCTTATGCACCGCTGACTTCAGTTTAGCATCACTTTCAGTCTGTTGCTGGTTCTAAATAAACATGCAAAAGTCATAATAATATTGAATAAGCCTACGCGTGAGCTTATCCGTTATATAAATGCGTATAACAGTGTTTCTTGCAGAAGTTATGGTGTTGCAGCACTTCTCGACCTCTAAGATTCAGCTCCCGTGAACTCCTTTTGCAGCTACTCACAGCCGAGCTGATCGGACAGTCGACAACAAAACATTTTTTAGTGACTAAAACACAGGGGGCTGGTGTGGGGGTGGCAGCGCTGCAACAACAACAGCGATGTAGGTATTTTAGGAATTGACGTCTAGACGATAGCGTTAAAAAGGCCCGTTAGTCACCGGATTCGAAGCCGGTCACCAGCAGAAGGCAGATACGCACAAATGACGAGAAATAAATGTTTCAAAATGGAAAAAAAGAGGTTTTTAAGACGTTAGAAGGAAATTTCTCGCAATTTCTAAAAGTGTATTAATAAAACTCAAACTTCAAGGGCATTCACAACTAACTGATGTTTCAAATTAAAAGAAGAAAAACAAAAATCTAGACAAAATGTGAATAAACAGGAATTTTTCCCTCATATAATTATTATTTTTTTAAACCACGATCTTTAATTCTCAGTTGCCAGATGGTGTAAAAGTTGTCATAAACTTCTTATCGTGAGGAAGCACGTTGGCAGCGGGGTCTCATAAAAACCCTCACTCAGATATCTTCAGCCGGTAACCTCGTGCACACAAAAGGCAAAAAAAAAAAAGAAAGAAAACAAACACGCGGCTATCGAATTCCACCGCGCCGCTTCTCATTTGTGGCCAGTCGATGCATGTGTTAGATAATAAAAAGAACATCCTTTTTACATACTGTCCAGCAAGGAGGCCTGGGGGGGAAGTGAGGAGGAGGAGGAGGAGCAGGAGGAGGAGGAGCAGGGGGGGGGATGTGTGTTTTGCTGAGTTCAGATGACTGTCATGATTAAGTCAAATGAGCAGAGGAGGATTTACAGTCCCCTTATGTGGGGAGATAAGGCGAGAGGAGTGACTCTGACTGACAGCACATGCCTGGGAGGGAACATAACCCACCTGATGGAGAGAGGTTTTCAACTTTCATAATCTCTCCCTCTTCCTCCGTCACATTCATCATCCCCCTCTCTCTCTCTCTCTCTCTCCCTCGAGTGCTTCACTGCTTACCAACAGTTTAAAAAAAAAAAAAACCCTCTGGTGATCTGCCTTTAAAGCGACGCATCACAAAACCAAACCACCTATCACTCTATTACTCACCTTTCTCGGTCGTTCTCAAACTTAGTGTCTCTCTCTCCCTTTTTCTGCGTCCACCTCCCCCAAAATCCACTTAAACACACCCCCTCAACTCTCCCCTTTCCTCAGTCTGAAATAAATCAATGCTGGTTGGAGCTCAGTTGTAATAAATCAGGTCCTGTCCTGGACTGGAGCCTGCCCAGTCAGCCTGTCACTGCCTGGCCTTCACTCAGGATTAATTAAAGGCCTGATATAAAGCCCAGATGTGCTGGAGCAAGGGAGCCCTGAACCCTTTTGAGCAACTTTGGTCTCTCTCTCTCTCTCTCACACACACACACACAAATGCATGCACTGTATATCAACATGTGCACACACAAGGTAACCAAAGGGAGCTTGTTTGCATACTCCGAGGCACGCTGCCAGTCGAACACACACAGACGGAGCCACGCAGGTCTCCACATGTGTCCATGTCTTTCTTGTAATTGCGATAGAGTCATAGCGCGCTCATCACTGCCCTGTGTCCTTCTCGTGCCCCTCGCTGTCAGAAAAGCCTCCGCGTGATATTTTAAGTAGCGCCGGGGCTGGAGGCGGGGCCGACGCTGGATGTATGTTTTCGTCTAGTTAGGCGTGCATCTGTCCAAAGCATCTCTATAAGGCAGACGGTGGAGAATGTAAGAGTCCACTGGAGAGGAGTGCAGGATAACATATCAGAGGTATGAGCGGTCAGTTTGGGAGGGAAATATTTTAGCATTGAGGCTACAGGTGACAGTGTGGGGAGACTTTGTGGACATGAATCACATCAAGTATTAAGAGTAAATAATAAAAACATAAGCAGGAATCATAACAACGTGCAGCAGTTTCAAATCTGCTCATATTATAACTACCAAACATTCTTGCTAGCTTTTTTATTTTATTTTATAGCCTTTATAGTCATCTACCGTAACAAATTGAAGGAAAAACAATCTCAAAATCTAAGTTCAAGTAATAAAAAATTATGGTTTGAACATAAGATCTCTATACGACTCTCAAATTCTCTGCTGTCACTGAACTGGATTTTACTGAACGTTATATCATTTCAGGAAGCTTCCGTGTGGAAACTTTATTGTCAATCGGTGCGAGTTGCATCGTGTGAAACGGAAAGTTTTTTTTTAACTTTTCATACTTGAATTTCATCCTAACTTGGCAATGACAGTGCGTCTGAAGCTGTTAATTGCAAGCTAACTGACTTTTCCTCCCCTTCCCTCGGCGGGGGGGTGGACGGGGCGATGTTGCTGCGGGGTGGGTTGTTTCTGAGGTCAAGGGTTGCGAGGCATACTTTATTGCACGATGACTGAGAGGGGGATTAGATGAGTAAGATATCACTCTGTTTTCTGGTCACGGCTGAGCAAGGTTAACCCACAGCGGCCCTGGGGCCTGGGCTGGGAGGAAAGAAGGGGGGGGTGAGAGAGGGTATCGCCAGGGCAGGGGTGGCTTGGGGGACTGTTGGGCTGATTCCTGATAGCCGCAGAGCGGTCTGGCCTTCCCGTTCTACGGCAAATGCTCACACAGGAAATTAGAGGTCTGGGCTTCCCTTTTTCACACGAGCTCTCCTTGCACACACAGCCTCTTTCTTTCACTCTCGCAGATCGGCTCGACACTTAACAACGCACAAAAGGCTATTTTGACAGAATTAGCATATGCAGTTTCACGAGAGAGGAAAAATCTGTTATTATATAGACTAAGATTTCAGTGAGTTATTTTCCAGCGTGTTTCCGGATGAACGAATGCAAAAAGCTTTGTCCTGCTCCGCGGCTCGAACAACGGCGCAGCCAATTTATTTGTCTCGGCTGCGGGGATGTCTGCGCCCATAACACATTTATAGCTTCAAGTTCAGGACGTATAAATGACTATCATCCCTCTTCATATCTCTGCTTGCACAGGCCGGCCTGAAGATGTGGGGCCCATGCAGTCGGAGATCATGGCTTAAACAGATTGAGGCCATTTTCTTGTGTCAGATATGATATAGCCGCTTGGTGCCTAATGGGTCTGGA
Organism: Stegastes partitus; assembly: GCF_000690725.1. Lineage (NCBI taxonomy): Eukaryota > Metazoa > Chordata > Actinopteri > Pomacentridae > Stegastes > Stegastes partitus. The sequence goes on from NW_007579216.1 coordinate 40,185, forward strand.
AAAAGAGGTAAACATGTCCTCGACCCTGTGAATTCCATTACATAAAGAAGTTGATTTGCAACTCTGGGTAACGGCGAAAGATGGAACCCAACTTCCCGGATAAGCACTAAAACTGGAAACACCAAGGCCGTGGAATCTCGAAAAAATGGAGCTCCGACAAATAAACAAACTGCGGGGCCTTTAAATGGTCGCTGTAACGTGTTCGGCTGCATTATCAGATAATCGACAAATGACTCCGCAAAGTGTTCTCACTTAGACCTTAAGATACAATCAACACCCAGGATGAATGTAACTTGGTATCCAGGCGTTAAAGCAGGAAGAAAAATAAACCCAGAGAGTAATTGCTGATATGTTCCTAATGTGCCCCCTCACCCCTTGCCTCCCCTTCTCTGTACCTCCTGCTGATAGGCCACCCCTGATGGCTGTCACACCTGGTGTTGAAGACGGTAGGGTGTATTTTATCTGCTCAGGGCCCATTGGGGGGCCATTCGTCTTCCTCCAGACTGGTGTTGGGAGGTCAGGGACAACCCCTCTGTTTATCCCCCTGTCCGTCAACGCTGCACACATCCCTGGGGTTTCTTCTGCATCTCCCCCGTGAAAGTGAGGCACACTTGCACTGCTGGGCTGGAATGTCCAAGCAGAGCGATCGAGGTGCTTTAGACACTAAATTCAGCCGAAGAAGGAAAAAAAAAAGACACTGCAATTTCCAATAATGCATTCGATGGCTCAAATGCACGTCAATGTCAGAGTAAGAAAAGAAATCCAGAATGATTTAGATTTCATTTTCCTTTTTCTATGTACTTCTGCAAAGTTGTTAACTTAGCATTGTTTAGATGTGGAGTGTGCCCAGTGGCCGGCCAAAGCACTGTTTATCTACTCTGCATTGCACTACTGCTTCTGCCTGCACACGTGTGTCTGGGATTCTGGGATAGGTCCCCTGGGCCGCCGGACCACACATGTGGAGAATGTGAACTCAGCACTCAAACCAATTCCTCCATGACAAAAAGAAAAGAAAAAAAAAAGAAACAACAAGAAATTGTAGTCGGCAGTATTTAGTGAAATAAATACTTGAAAAGAACGATTCTGACACAAATATGCGCACAAAATATATCCGTGTGCACAAAGTTGCATTGGTAAAGACAGAATGAGTAAATCTGCATTTGAAATTACATCACGCGCAGATGAGGTAATGTCTTGCTTTAGCAGTTTTCAGCTGCATATCAGGCTATCTCAAGCCACATATTTCTCTCCCGGTGAACCATCTCCCAGCTACACTAAATAAATCCAGCAGCTACGGGCTTTAGCTGACACGCTTTGGTTCTGTTGTGTTCGAGAAAAACAACAACAACAACAACGAAACATTTCTTTTTATGTTCAAAGCGAGAGAGGCAGAACCGGCGCAGAGGGATGGAGGGAAAGAGAGAACGGGTGGAATAGGGAAGGGAGGAGTGTGTGAGTGTAGAAGTTGAAATTTGACTCACCAGCTTGCACTCTTGCCTCTCTCTCTGGGACTCCTCTACTTGGCTTCGACTTAATTGCGTCCCCGATATAAACAAGGGGGTTAGTGTGAGAGCAGACCAGCAGCTGAGGGGCTCAAGCAGAGGGCCAGACTGGGGATTGAGTTCAGAGGGGAAGGACTTAACGCAGAAACTGATATAAAATATGCAAGAGAGCGAAAAGGAGAGGGACATGGACGGAGGATTAAACATACGGTGGGGAAAGGAACGACAGCTCCTCGATTCGGCGGAGAACGACAAAGTTAGAAATGCTTCGACGTTTCACCGTATTGTGCATCAAAGCCAGCTCGACCGACCGACCGGTGCGTCGACTTGTAATGCTACTCTGTAATGCCAGAACTGGGGCATCAGACAGTAGCCCCTTCTGGCTCCAGCACCGTCAAAGCTGCCCCTCTGAACATCTCTTTCACAGATACTCCCCACTGATCGATTAGTTCCAGACCTCTCCAACAGACAGCTAGGGATTGGATTCCATTATAAGTGATCCCCACTCAGAGGCTTAAGCCCACCAGTCCCGGGCAGATGCTGCTGAGGTGCACCTCTGGATTAAGCTCCTAAACTAACAAAATAACTGAGGTAATGGCCACATACAGTATACGTTACGGTAGCAGCCCCGAATACCTGCGGTTCATGCGAAGGGTGGTTCTGGATGAGTGAATGTCAATGAAACACTACCGGGCAAAACACGGCGTGTTTAGGGGCAAGAATCGGCTAAAGGAGGAGCTCGATATGTTGCATCAGGTTTGATTATTCTGTGCAAAACATAACAGGCGTTGGTGGATTTTGTCAAATTGAGACAGTAAACTGACTTATTTGTGCTAAGCTAAGCTAAGCTAAGCTAGCCAGCTAGCTTCATGTTAAAGTGTGGTGTCAATCTTCTTTCCGAACTCTCAGCAAGAACACAAATGAGTATATTTCCTGAAATCTTAACTTCCTGGAGCTGTTTTTTTTTGCCAGAAAAACTTCAGCCTCTGCACAAATACAACCATGTGATGCGGTATCTTTTTAGATTTTTCAGTACATAACATATGAGCTACAATAGTAAAATGGCTGCAGAGAGGACAGTTGCACCGAACCCACTGAACTTCTCCTCATACGTCCTTCATCTGTGCAATCAGGCCTCCAAATATTAATATAGTACCACCAGACAACCCAATCTGTGTTAACCAAATGACAAAATAACATGTTTTGCACCTCAGAAATACAACATAACTGTGCACCACCTTTAATTAAATGAGTCCAACTAGATTTAAAAGAGAAGTTTAGCTGTAGCTCATTATGTAGTTCCCATGTGTTTCTGTGTTGGAGGTATTTTCAGTGATAGAAAGTAAAAAAAAACCCTCAATATTCTGTACTGCCTTTCAGTATAAACGCAGCGCCATGAGAGCGTTGGCCGCAGTGATTAATCACTGCTGATCCGACGTGATTTCTCTGATGAACGCTCCACTCGCGCTTCTACACGAAGTGGGTTATGAGAGTTCCCAGGAAATTGGTATTTGACGTGGCATGCTATTCGGGCCGTAGTGTCCTCTAAAACTGGGACAAATTGTGTCTTGGGCAGCTGCCAGGGTGTAAAATGCCCAATTTTGGGTCCCGGCTATTTAGACAGCAATCATCCACAAGGTCAGGCCAGTCTCAGCACTTCATTTCTCATCTATTTTGTTTCCACCCCTGACAACTAAATGACGGCTGACGTCGACTCCAGTGATTTGTACGTTGGCTAAAAAGACGCGAGTGTGTGTCCCGCGGCCGTGACCCCTCTACTGGTGTCCTGCAGGGGATACAGGACTGGGTCGCACATGTGACATCATTCTGAAGTCATGGATTATCGCACTGACCAGGCGTCGTGTGTGTGTGACCGAGGCTAGATTTATTTTATTTTTTTAAGCTTGTCAGGGCTTCTTTTATTAAAATTCCCATGAACTTTGATTCCCACATGTCTCCTGGATGCCATCCTATCTTTTCCAGAAGATCTTTTCCGAATTAGTTTATCTCTTTAGTCAGAACTTTTACATTATGTGTCTGCAAAAGTAAAAAATCGTGCAGAGGCACAATCAAGGGACTCAAATCAACATCTGAGCTTCACTAATGATGAAGCTACAGTGAAGTTAAAGGTAAACCACCTTTGCACACCTTCTGCATGAAGACAAATACATGAGGAGATCTGACTTTAGAGAACGTGATGCTGCCCTGCTGGGTAAAGAGGAAAAGACGAAGAAGAAGAAGAAGAAAGTTGGGATAATTACAACAGCTTCTCTCTCCCACATGCATGCCAGAAAGGTTAAGCAGCTTAAATCATCTTTAGTCAATTTCATTTATTGCCCCCAAAAAAACCACAAATCACAAGTTTGCCTCATAAGGTTTTATAATATCGTACAGCGTCGTTGCCCCCGCGATCTTCAAGCCCGTGTCCTTGGCTCGCGGTGCTCCCTGCAGAGAGGAAGGTGAAAACAGATGCTTATTCTTTCACAGATCGTGTAACCAGAAGCATTTACAACAACTGGCAATCGCTCAAACGCTGTCAGGCCAATCAGGCAGATACGCAAACTGTTGTCTTACATTTCCAAGTGTGCACATCACGTCAACACTGGTGGAAAACTGCCCTCTCCCTCCGCCCTCTTTTCAGCATTTATTAAACTACAAGTGATTGTATTATTAAAGATGACAGCACTCTCTTTCTTTTTTTTTTTTTTAAACCTAGATTCTGATTTCTTCCCTCTTCATCTTCAGCTTTCCTGCAGCAGCAGTCGTCTTTTTGTTTTGTTTTCTGAGTCTGTGGTAATAACTGGATATTTATGGAGGTGTTTTTTCCTCCGCATAATGGTTTTCTTTGGACTTTCTGCTGATGGCATTTATTTTCTCTAAAGGCTGCCTTTTTTTTCTCTCTCTTAGGTCTGATTGCAGGTCATACTACTTCTTCAAGCACGTTGCCGTTGTAGGAAATATTACTCACACTTCTTTCCTGTGTCGCTGGAGAAATATTGACTCAAACGAGGGCAGTTTTCAAACATTTGGTGTGAAAAACTGCAACCGCAGCCCCAAAAGCTTACGTTAACTGTGCACATTTATATATAATATAGTGCAAGAGATCAATCAGTGATTAAGAAAATGACGAAATGTGGTTTAGCTTAAATGCTCGATTGAAAAAAAAAAATTAGAATTTGGATTAAACAGAAAATAAAACAGACAGCGGAGGTGTGTTTTCTCTGTTTGCGTCAGTGTGTTTTGTGTGTGTGTGTGAGGCCTGTGCATACAAACGCCATATGTGTGCCGGCCTGGACTTCATTAGCAGACGAGGGCTAACAAGAGGTCACTCTCTGAAAATACTCCACAGAGCAGAACCCTGCGTGGTCGTACAGCAGGCAGAGAGTGAACCTGTGCTTCACCTGCCTCTTGGCGCTCCGACTCCGGTTCTGATGCTTCGATTTCTGCTCTACAGTCAACCAATGACACGATATCCTTCACAGCTCAGTGTTTTTGCATCATCAGTGAAAGATCCCAGCGGTTTTGGTCACTTTTATATCTTCAAAAAGTCTCCAATCAAACATTTTTCTGCTATTTTATTGCTGTAAAACTCTAAAAACTGCAGTTCAGTTAATCCTAATACGGCGGCTTTTCCTCAGTATCACAACAAACACTAGACCCCAGAGACTCGACTCACTCTGCTCTTCCTTCAGGATGTCCTCGAGCAGGTGGAGGCGGTGGTTTTTCACTGGCCAGAAAACGACTCTTCAAAGCCAAGAACATCAACACCTGGCAAAGTGCTCGATGGTCCTGCGTATTGATCTTACAACTCTGTAAAACATCCGCAGCTACTATATATCGTGGTCATTCAGTGCAGTGGGATAGTAAAAAAAAACTTTGAGCACCTTTAAATCACATTTTATTAAACAGTGGAGCCTTGACATTATTCTGGAGCTTTGAATTACTTCATTAATCACCGAATTATTACATGTTTTGCAATATTTATGAGCCTTCATGTGTTCATAGTAAGCAACTATGGCAACCTGTGACAGCAAATACTTTTCTCATGCAGTTAGATTAAAGAACTTAAGCTAAATATATGGACCAGAGTGACCAAAACCCTCCTTGCTACACATTTTAAAGGATTTATTGCAGCGAAAATATACATAATACGTACGGAGCCTTTCGAATCCGAGTTTATCATAACAGAAACGGTTTTGCCGGTGTGGAAACCAAAAGATTATTTCGTTGGCGTTTCATGTAAAAACATCAGCGTTTGTGTATCTTAAAAATCTTACACTGAAAAATCTCGATGCTTTACGAACTTCCAGGCTGTAGTAATGGTTTACCCGGAGCTATTCTCAGGTACGCTCAGTGTGACACCGAGAAAGCGGCTACTCATTGGCCATCATGGTCAGACAGTAGCATAAAATCACCCCATTAAAAGAAAGCTAAATATTGACAGAGGGTTTAGGCTTGGCTGAGTGGAAGTCAAAATTTAACATGTGTGTGAGTTGCATAAGGTATTTTTGAAGCATGCACTTTTGAAACAACTTGCATTTTTTTGTTATTTTGCAATAAAAAAAAAATAAAAAAACCACTGTTGCTTTCTTATTGTTTTCCTTTCCTGTCTCTTTAATATCACAGATGACTTGAGGAGACTTGACCCCCATCTCGGGTTGATTATTTAGCTATGCCTTCCCTCAACACTCCACCTCACTCCCCTCGCTGACCACCTCCTTTCCCCCAAAGACCACTATTCTCTGGTCAGATTTACTGCAAAATGTGTGTGTTCCACCATATTTGTGAAATTCCCCATGTGTCAACCTTCAGCTCCCCTACGCAGGGCTTTGAACCTGCCCATAGCCGGAGAGCGCACATAAATCCAGCGCGCTCGATGCGGAGGAGTAAACCTTCTTTACATAGGAGTCTAATTGCTGAACTTTGCCACAGCGGAGTTTGCTGAGCTGAATGATTTGTCAAAATTCCTGTCTCTTGGTAATAAATTACCCGGCCAGCCTGGCCAGCCAGTTCACATTTTAAATAAAAATGGCTCTCATTTGGATCCTCTCGCTTGGTAACAGCTCACATTTTTTAAAGATTTAACCGGAGTTGCTTGACAACTGAGGAATGTTTTGACATTTTCAACCCTCCCTATTAATATCATAATGGACTGGCAGCGCGGAGCTGTCATGAAACGCGAAACGAAACTCTAAATCTATCATTGTCATTCTGCGAAAGTATATAACACGCGTCCCATATATGGCAGCGAGAGCGAAGCGTTTTCATGAAAAATAATTACATCTGGAACGCTCGGCTGTGATGAGTTTCATGACCACCTAGTTTGTGTGACTATGAATTAAGCCGTTCGGGAGAATTGTGGGAAAAAGTGAGCGCGCTGTCCCATCAGAAGCCAAAGTGAGTGTTTGTTTTGACTTGGAGTTCTCCTTGCACTTGGACTGACCCTCCGCTAGACCGACTTAGCTCAGTAACAGTGCACTGGCTCGTACTCGCTCCACTTTTTTTTTCTTTTTTGCTCATTTCCATTTTGTCTATCCCTACTTTGTCAGCTTCTTAAGCCTGTCTGTGAATTTTCATATTCCTGTAGTTTATTGCATTGGCAACGCACGTGCTGTAATTTTTTGCATCGCTGTAGGTTCCTTTTAATGGTAAAGTGAAACGTAACATTTCCCGAGTAGATTCATTTGCTGTCTAAACGTTGTGCTACGCAACATTAATTCAACAGTTATGTTACGAGTAAAATGATTATTGACTAGATTTTAGGATGCGATTAACTGATTGATAGTGACAATAATCCAACAACGTAAGAGATAGACGCTATTTAGCATCATGTTTTGAATTTTGATGCTTTTATTTTGATAGTTATTATACATCTGTTGTCCTGCCTGAGTTTAACTATGAATGCAGGACTTTTATTTGTGATGCCTTTAGGTACCGTGCTGCAAAAATGAGTCCTGTGTATCAGCACATATTGATCTTTCCTACATTTAGATTTTTTTGAGTTGCTGTGATATAATGCTAATAACTACCAACGGAAAACTTTCATCAGAGCTTCACAATGTCGGGTTTAAGCCACACGTTCAGTGGATGTTCCTTTTCAGATCTGTTTGTCTTCCAATCTCATGTGTTCTGCAGCCTATGTGCACCCTGCCGGGCTAATCCGCAGGCCTTCAGGTTTTCCACCCACATCAAACTGGGAGCCAAGATTCCTCACCCCGAGGTCCTCATGAGTGAGGCACTTTGTACTCGGGGGGCTCAAAATAGCACGCAGCTCTCAATTATTGGGTAAGGAGCAAATACAGGTGTGGATTCCCGGGCCACCGCCACCGCCGGTGCCCCTGCGGCAGAATAAAGACGCTCTTGTCCCGCCGAGCCCGACCAGGAAGGCCAGATCCATGCCAGGCTTTGAACTGCAGAGAGGGCCCGTTTGGTGCGGGAGCTAAAAGAGACCTTTTAAAGGTGTGGAAATGAATCGTCCCACATCAATCACGCATTTCCACTTCTGAATTATTCAGCAGTCGCCGCCGCCGCCTGCTGACTTCCACCTCCATGTATGTGTGTGTGCGACTGCGTGTTGCTTAATATTTGTAAAGTTGTGTCATTCTTATCTGCTGTGTGTTGATGTCATTGTCTCAGGGGGGGATTATGGAGGGACTGAATGTTTTTAAATCCAGAGAGAGTCACTATTTATTCAAGCCTCTGAACTCCATTTAGGTTAAAAATAAAATGAAAGTTTTTCCCAGCCAATATCATGTTCTAAACACTAGATACCGGGGAGATAAAAATATTTCCTCCCATAACCGACAAAAAGCATTTTAGGTTCTGTAATTGTTGGTCGCAGGAGGACAGTGTGTGTGGAGGAGGGTGTGTGTGGAGGACAGTGTGTGTGGAGGACAGTGTGTGTGGAGGAGGGTGGGGGGCGACAAAGAGCAGAGCTTAGTGGTGTCTGCCACAGACAATGAGCGCTCTGTTTGGCTGGCTGTGATTCTGCTGCTGCTGTGGATCAGGTGGCTCCGTTTACTTCCAGGTTCTTGGCCTCTCTCCTGCTGCTCTGCTTTTCTCTTCTCAGCACGTTCTTTACATTCATTGGCAGAGCGGGCCGGTCCCGCGTAGGCCGACCCGAACCGTACGAACTGATGAACTGCTGAGTAATTGGCTCGGATCAGAAAATATGAACTAGACGGATTAAGGAAGACGAGCCGTGCTGGATTCTCACTCGTTCACCTGCGTTTACTGAGATAAGGCAATAAGGGAAATAACCTGCAGTGAGAAGATTGAACTGAATCTTCTTTTATATTAAAAAATGACACAAAGATCAGTCATCAGTTATTCTTGAGTGAATCATAGATGTACCAGTGAGTTATAAGCCCAAACTTTACTCACTCTAACATCATTTCTGCTTTATTTGCACGAGTAAAAATATAGTTTTTGGCTTTTCCTGCTCACAGATTGAGAGAAGAAAAAAAAAACTATATTCATCAGAAAATTGCTGGGAGCAAGTATTAAGTTAATCCGTTAATTATTTTGTTAACTTTTCATAAGTGGGAGACAAAGCCCCTCGCTGAAATCTATTTTTACAGTAAAAATAATGACAGCGGATTCGGCATCTTAGTTTCAGCAGAGCAGTCTGTATCCAGAGGATCTCTGTAGTTGTGTGTGGCCCACACAGGAAATTAAGAAACCTCTGCAGCTTTAAGCATATTTGTGTCTGAATTATCTTGGAACAGCGGATTTAAACAAAAGTGAAACAAGGTTCAGCATGTGCTCGTTCCGGGCATGTGTGGTCAGTAGCAGCTTTCAGTTTAATTGTAGATCATCGCTGGACGGGTTAAAAGTTCAGATTTAAATCATGCTGGCTGCTTTCCTCGCCATTTTTTTTTTTCTCTTTTTGGGGCCATTAGATACGTCCATATGATAATAGAGCATGCTTTTTGTCTAATAACTACAAAAGCATGAAAAAAGACGAAGCAGCCGAACGCTTTATATCCACAAATGGCATGAAAGCACCATTAGCTAACGTCTCCACAATGGGAATAAAACATGCAACAGCCTCCGCCAGCACATGCGAGAGCAGCATTGTTACGTCAGCGCATGTGTGTGGGCGCCGAGGGACCCAACAGAAACAAGACCTTATTTGTTTTAGGGAGAAATATAAAGGGGGCAGAATGATGATGAGAGAAAATCTCCTTTTGAAAGTCCCGAGCCAATCACAGCGAGTCCACTGCAGCAGATACAGTCCACCGCGGCCGGCCGGGGTGTCCATCCTCCGTGGGCATAAATTTACACAGATGGTTCTCGTATCGCCGGATTAGAGAGCATATTTCCTCAATAAGTGAAAAAACAAAGGCTTTACTGAATTTATTATGTCTTAATTGAGGAGACCTACATCAATGTATATTTGTGTGTGAAGGAACCTGCTGGGTTTTTTTTTTTTCTCTTTTGTGGTTTTATAATCTCTTTTAGGGATTGTTATCAGTGGTGCTTACATGGAGTCATATATTTAGAAAACTAAATTCCTCAGGTAGGTTATTCCCACAGCTCGTCAAAGCTGCTGTGCCCTTTAACGATTTTGTCTAATATAACGTTTATGATCGTGGTGTTAGAAATCGCATTCCAAAGGTGTAAGGGAATTAGTTCAATAAAATATAAAGTAAAAAAAGTAAATATTTGAAAGTGCATAGAAGTATTTATAATGCTATAACTCATGGTGATTACTTGTTGTTCTAACTACAAGATGCATGTTGTGTAAAATAACATTCTCACATGGTGTGGGCCAGACACTCGCCATGAGATAGAAATAAAACTACATATAATAAACACATGTAATTCAGCTAGGTACATATAACATTTATAAAAAAAAACTATGCGGTCACATCAACTGTTAAGTCTTTCCTTTGCCACAACATTGGCCCTGAAGCCACGCAGTAATATTCATTATCCTTTTATTCAATTTTAGCTTATTTTTACCTTTTAAATGCGATTAGCTTTTATATTGCCTATGCATTTTTTCTTTTTTTTTATCTCTCTGATTGTTGAAAGGGTCTATAGTAATATATTTTTGTTTATAGCAGCTATTGCATCCTTTATAACTTTGATAATATCAAAAATATTCTAGCAGTATTAAACTACAGGTAAAAAAGGCACAGTGGCGTATATGTTCTCACCTGAAGATATCAGATAAATCATTGCCAAAACAATTATTGTAATGGCGTTAAATGTGTATCTAAAGACATGGAGGCTGTAATGAGATGTGCTAAAAATATATAAAATACATATACATATTTATAGTTGGATAATGACAATAACCAAATTCGAGTAAGGCATCTAAAAAAAAAAAAAAAAGTTCCAATATAAGCAAACATGAAAATGCCAGAGAGGAGTGAAATAAAACTGCATGTGTCAGAGTGTTAACAGCGGCCGAGGCTCCCTGTGCCCTCCAAGGTGAGCTCCGTCTCCACCAGGCGAAGGGGACCATGGGAAAGCTTGCATGCCGATTAATCACGGCTAATGAGCTGGAACAGTGTAGCTCGAGCTGCCTTCCATGACCATCTAACCTCGCGCACACACACACACACACACACACACACACACACACGTAATGTCTGACATGGGCAGACGTGTGAAGGGCAGAATAACAGAGAAAATTTTTTACTTGTAATGTTAGTCTGCCGTTACATTTAAAGTCGGTCACTCGTCTTTATTCACACATTTCCACCTACTGTTAATCTACTGCAACGCTGCTCTCTTTTGAATGCAGTTCTTCAGAAAACAATGCATATTACCATTTATTCCTACATCAATTATGTTAAAAAATAAAACTAAAGAGGCACTGCTTTGTCTTGTAATTCTAGTAAGAAGAAGAAAAAAAAAAAAACCCCGGTCTGCCAAATTTCTTTCTTCGACAATGTTAACAAAGAATGCAAACTCACCATTGTGTATTCACACTTCTTGGCATCAAAGTGACCCCTGCAACCAGCGGGTTTGTAATGAACAGAGTTTAAACAAACACCAAAGCAGAGCGATGAATGAGAGGAGGAGGAAAACAGAAATAAGTGATGTCACGCCGAAAGTGACGAATGACAAACCTGACGCCGATGAAATATACCTCCAGCATTTGTCGGCGCTGAAAGGCCGTGCCATGCTCAAATGTGTGTGTGGCTCCGTTTTATATATATGTGTGGGCAAGACGTGAATGTCTCCCTACACTCTTTAAATCTATGAATTTAGATTTTTTTTTTGCCCAGTTGTCACATACTGTGAGCCACAGTGGTGTGAGCACAAAAAATAATAATAAAGCCATCAGCCCTTGTATGATCCTACACAGTGCAGCTGTTATTTTTTTATGTTACATATGGCAACCCATACATAATGCGGTTTCTAAACTTCTCTTCTCTGGCTACTGAGGAAGCTACAGCTGTGAGCCTCTTACTGTAACCGTAATCCTTGTGGCACATATATCTTAACTGGCCCTTTCGAGTGCACATTTCAGTTTTCATTCCTGCAGTCACATATATCTTCGGAGCAGCTTCCGTCCGCTGCGTCCCCTGTCCTTACAGCCTGGCAGGTGATGCAACCGAGAAACTGATTATTTAAATTCTTGCTGTTCGGAAAATACATTAATTTGCCGTTAGGGTTTCTGTGGGTGTAGCCCGAGAGGGTGTGGTTGTATTTGTGTTATAGTTGGCTTTTCTACAGGCTCTAAATCAACCCGGATAATCTATCTGACAATGGTAGAAGCGCTCAGGCCAAAGAGGTGACCTTGTGCCACAAAATCATTTTAATACAAATTGCCTCCGTCTGGGGTCGCGTGTTTAGATAGTAGCCCGATGCCCACATGTTAAAGAAGGAATCTGAGCCTGCAGCCCGCTCTGTGGAATGTATACCTGAGTGGTGTCATATACAAGCACTTGTGGATATACGCAGAGACTCCTGCAGATGCTCACTTTCACAGACACACACCTGTCTGTAGTTTAAGAAGTGCAGAATGGAAACTTGAGCAAGCGGCCGCTGCCAGAAATGTGTGGTATGGGTGTTCGTGTATGTCATCCAAATAAAAGAAGGTTTAGCCAAATCCGCCGACTGCTTAAGGCACATATCCCACCTTGAGGCATCCAAGCCGCAGGAAACCTCCCACCATAACATGCTATAGTTAAGCTGTTATTCCGAGTGTATAGCCGTTTCACAGTCTTCCCGGCTTTGATTCGGTTTAGGGAGTCATTCTTTAATTTGAGGGGAGATGTAAGGGTTTTGTCCACCGAGCGGTCATAAACGAACCTCATTTAAGAGAGCTGTTAACAACGGCGAGGACTTAATCACCAGAAAACTGCGCTGCCTTCCACGCTGGTTTGTAATTCTCAAATCAAGCCGGTTCCATCAGTGTGGGAAGAGAGGAGGGTGGGGCGACCTCCTTGGTGTGTTTCTAATATCTCCCCAAAAAATCCCTGTGGGTAGGATCATCTTGGGTGTTCCAGGGTGGACTCTGGTGTTGTTATATTTAACGGGTTCGCGGCGCAGAGAGGAAAGGCGAGGGAGAAAGAGAGCTGTGTGATGGGGAGCTGAGTGCAGAGTATCAGCTTGACCTGGAGGGAAAAAAGCACCCTCTGTGCATGGCTTGGGGTAAGATCTAAGTTGCCCTTTCTCTTCCCCTCTCACTCTCCTTTTTCTCTGTCTTGGTGGGGAGGAGGGATGTAGGTAATGAAGCTTAAGTGAGCCTGGTGTCTGGTAATGTAATATACACAAAGCCCTTGTCAGGTCTGGATCCAATAATGTGTCATTTACCACGTCTGGAACAGATTGGCCCAGATGATCGGAATGAACCTTTGCCCGGGTGAAGAGTGCTCAGCATCTCGCAGCCTCGAGGCCTTACAAGCGACTCGCCCGATCTCCCTTGCACCTTTCGCACACCCTCCCCTCCACCCGCCCATCCCTTGTAAATGCTACTGCATGCCTCAAATTAGTTTGTGAAATGATGTCTTTATGTGACCAAATCTGACAGTTTGTGTCAGACGGATGACTCGGTTTCATTTTGTGAAAGTTATTTAATTACTGGAAGTAGCTGACCTAATGTGGGAGCTCAACACAATTAGTAGACAAAAACCTGTACTTTAACCAAATGTCAGATTAAGGCCTGTGGATGTGAAACTCCCCAATCTGTCGGTACTTTCTGATGCTTCTGATGCCTTTTGGGGCACTCACCAGTATGAAGCCTACTGTGCACAAGGATCACCAAACTTCCAATGAAATCCACTATTCCTAAGACATCACTCCATCAAGATGAACAAGAACAGGTGCACATGAATATCATAAAGATGACTGGAAGGACGTTCACCCAGTTGCTGTGAAACCAACCGCACAACTCTGACATCCAAGAACTATAGGCAAAGTGTTTATGGTCTACTCGTTCGTGGCAAAGTGGTCCAACCAACAGCCCACTAGTAATGTCATCATGCCACTTTGAAGTCTGGTCCATGATGGTTTTGGCATGAAAATTTAGTGGCAAACTGGACCAAGCCACAGGAATTACTGATCGTTATATTACAGGTAGTTGTAACATGTTTGCAATTCAAGATGGCGGACAGCGTGACCTCAAGCCCCATGAAAACTTAAAACTTAAAAAATAAAAACTTAATTAACCACCACCAAGCATCTATCTCTACCCCATGGTCCTCAAACATGTCTCTAGTTCCTGATCATGAGGTATGTAAACTCTTCAATGCCGTTTAGCAACACAAACATTGAAGCAATTTTTTTTCTCAAGAAGTAGAAAATGTGTTACTGCCCACTTTGGCGCTCAGCAACAGGAAAAGCAAAATTAAAACTTAAATAGGTCCTCACAAAGCAGTTGTTTCCATTTCTGGACAGTGTTGAAACATCTTTGGATGCATGTAATGATCCTCCAACAACCATGACAAAACTTTGACCCAGTTTTCTCTAAAACTAGTAAATGTGGTTCGGCCCACTTTGGCACTAACCCCCTCATTTAGTGTTTTTGTTCTTCATTGGAAGCGTTGCAGGTTTGGTTAGATCTGATACTCACTGTGTGGCATGGCATGGCACAGGGATCTGTTTTTGGTAATTAACTATGTAAATAGAATTATTTTTCCTGATATGCATTTAAATGTCTACCTCTATGTTGATGATACAACTGAATATGTATCTGGTTCATCCCAGGACCAGGTTAATCTTCAGTCCATCTTTAAAGCTCTTCGGTTATCACCTCTTAATCCTACAGCTGATCTAAGTAAAGTTTTCTCTACATGCACTTGTATTTTTCACTATCTTGCAAAATATAAAATGGTACCTCCATCAATTTTTATATTGAAGAAACTCAAAATGATCTCATTCAGACCTACTTCCTCAACTCCTAATAATTTACATTCTAGTGTCTTTTGGCCTTAGATGTGTTGCTCTGTATGCTGGTTATATGTTGTCTAACAGTAGATGTTTGTTGTTCTTACGTGGCTTATGAAAAAGGTCTTGTTTGAATGGTACTTATGCTAGTGTTGCACAAAAGATAACTACATCTTGAGCCACTGATTGAGCTTTAGTAGGTTTGGTCCTGTTGCTGATGTTGCCTGTACTTCAGCACAGTGGGCATGTTTGTGAAGGTAGAGCACGCAGCTTCATCAGTTGTGTTTATACAGGATAATTGGCAGCTTACTGGCTGCTCACCAGGGATTTTGCTGGATTGGATCGCCCTGTTTTTAATTAAAGAGTCATTGGTAAAACCAATCGGTTGCCTACATGTTTGTGAATTAATTTTGATATCATAATAAAAAAACAAACAAAAATGGCTGACATCATCTGTGCACCAAGATTTAGTGAAACATGAAGGTAACCATCATGAAGTCTACCTCAGTGAGAGTTTGTGTTTTCAGGCACCAGCGTGGGCGCGCAGTATGAGAGTATCTGGCTAATGACTGCTGGCGGTGGGCTGTGTTTTAGAAAAGCAGCATATCAGCCATTTGTACCTGAGGGAGAGTGCATTTGCTCAGAGGTGTAATTACCAACACTGGGACCAATGGGGTTGCAGGAGAGCAGGAAGCGCGGGGCTACAGGGGTATGTGTGAATTTACCACTTTGTCCCTGGTTGCCTGGGTCCTGAACCGAGCCCGGCGCCCACACAGAGAGCGAGGGGGCCCTGGAGGTCCGCAGCCAGCAGCGAGACAGGAGAGAAAGATAATATGGACGTATAAGGTTTAGAGGATGTACAGTTTTAGCCCTGTGTCTGTTTGTCACTGTTTCTTTTTTCCTCCACTGGCTTCAATCTTTCACAGAGTGGTAATGAAAAGAAACTGGCCTGACCTGTGGGAAAATGAGCAAGAAGACTGAATCAGCGAGAGAACGGCTATTTAAAGCATTCCACCTTCCTCAATCTCAGAGGACATTCCTAAAATTAACTTCTTTTTTTTTTACTATGCTAGAGAAGGAGACGAATAAAATAAAACAGGAGGGAATTTAAAAACTAATCTGCCATTCCTCCTGTTACATACTCCTAATGTGCGATGGTGTCCTCACCCAGCCAGAGTCCTTCTGGAGCCTCCTCAGGAGCATTGTAGCTCCCCTCCGCGGCACCAGACTCTGATTTAGTACTGTTAATAAACATGATGTAGTGCTTACAGTGATTGCTCGGACAGGAATGTTTCTTTTTTACCTCTCCTTTTCATACCTACACACACTTTCACATGTTTGTATGCGGCACTGAGAGAGAAGGAGAAAATGTGGTCCCACATGCTTTATATGAGAGTCTCTCTACTGTAATTATTTAAGCAGAGGACAGACAAATTCCTCTGGAGCAGGTTTAGCACTGTAAAATGCCACCCCATTTCCCAGAATTATTGCCGGGGCTGTGATTGTGACCTGTTGCTCTCTGAAGCAACTCCAGCAACTTGTTGGACTGGAACGCCGAGTGCTCGCATTTTAGCTTTTGGTGGTGTTTTCAATCTGTTATATTTTCAGCGCACAAGTATTATGTCACTGTCAAACACAAATGGCCGAAGGACAAAGCTTCTGAAAACCTTCATACAAGCTGACATGCATGTGCAGGAGCATTGGGGTTAGGCAAACCTTCAGTCTGCTGCACGCATAGCTCTGGCGCTTAGAGAGGAATCCATTTGTAGGATCAGGTGTTGTGCGCTCAGGAGGGATTTCTCACCAATTAAAACACAGTTTTGTTGTTGCAAGCTTCCTCGAGAAAACAACCGTACCCAACAAGCTGGATTTATGATGTGCCTGCCAGCTTCTTCTTGGCGCAAATCTTCTAGCAGCAGCATGCTCCCAGCGCAGAGCCCACATGGCCATCCACAGCTGGCTCTTATTACAAACCCATACAGTAGCCATTCTTTTCACTTACCCCCCTCCCTGTTTGGTGACGCTTATTAGAAATGTAACATACTAGTCTGGGAGTTTGTTACAGATTTATGCATCACAGGTGCTCCCTTCAAAAAGCATGTTATTGAATGATCTGCATCAAGACGGAGAAATGCGAGGGAGGGGGAAGTGTGCAGAGCGTTGTTGGCTTGTAAACAAAGTTCTGTACACAAAAAGCTGAACACTGATTGCGGCTTTTGTGAAGAATTATACTTTTTTGACGAAAATATGGCAAAACATGTATGTTGAATAGTTCACAAAATATCATTTTTGCAGTGGCTTAAAGTAAAAATGGTGAACATGCATGCAGTTATAAATATGTTTATTAATAATTAAATACATACTGCAGTATGTTCATTAAAAGGTTTTGCAGTTCTTGATCGGGCTTTTTTAAGCTTCATTGCATGTTTTTACATCATGCAGAATAGTATTTACATTATGTAAAATGTTCACATTGGTATGGGCAAAAATCTACTGTAATTTCTGGACTATAAGCCTCGACTTTTTTCAACAATGATGCAGCTAATTTATGGATTTTTACGAATTTGCCTCGAGACGAAAGTGACATTGTGAGCGACGACGAAAGAAAGACGGAGGAAGTGTGTGACGAAGTAATTCTGAGGTTGTTCAGCGCTGAAGAAGACGACTTTAGTGGTTTTAGTGCAGGAGGAAGATGAAGATAGCGATCAATGACTTTTCCTGGTAGGCTGCTGTTTTTTTTTTTTTCTTTTTCTAACCAGCAGTGTTACAGGTACTGTTCGGAAAAAAAAGCATCTTCGAATTTGTGTATGTTACCGGTACGTATTTAATTAAAAGTTTAACAAATCTTTCTTTGTAAATATCTCATGTTACAACCTGCGGCTTATAGACAAGTGCGGCCTGTATATGTACAAAATTTGTTTTCTTTTTAAAGTTAGTGGGTACGACTTATATTCAGGTGAGCTCAATAGTCCAGACATTACGGTACATTAAAAGGTTTTGCAGTTCCCTGTGCATGTTTGATCAGGCTTTTTTCAGCTTCAGTGCATGTTTTTATGTAATGCAGTGTAGTATTAATGTTATGTAAAGTGTTAACACTGGTATGGGCAAAAATCTATTAATCAAATAAGAAATACAATTGAATTACCATATTTCACCATATATATATCTAAAATCGATTGCCCAAATCAACAAATTCTATTTTCCTATAGTGTTAACCTCCAATAGCGTTATGTGGCTATCTGAGTTTAGGTGCTCATTCAGTGTTTCCAAAAGACATTCATGTAGGTTTCCTGCACGTCATTTAGAGACAATGAGTTACCATCTCTTTGTGTCATATCTTACAGAATACTACTACAGTGAGCATTCAAGCTCACATTAATATGAATGTTGACTGTCGGCGTTAGAGAAGGATTGTCTGCATTCAGATGAATTTCCCGGCCTGCCTCCTGATCCGCTCCATGGTACCTGGTGCGTCTGCTGCCTGTCTGTCAACACCAGATCCCCCGAGCGTGAGGCTGCGCGCCGGCAGACCGTTTCACCCAGAGTCTGCTGCTGCCAACACGCATATAGGGGTGGATCAAAAGTCCTGCCCAGAACACTAGAGGCATGACGGGGTCCTGAAATCGCTCCTGACTGACTCTTGACTCCGAGCAAGCACGGGCACATTTACAGAATAGAAAGCATTCTTGTGCGAGCTGCGCAACATGTGACCAGAGGTGATGAGTTCATGGACTGAGCTTTGAGCCGTAAGCCGGGCTTCTGACAACGTCTGTCTCTTCCCGTCTACGCCGGCGTCTTCAAGTTTCACGGGCGCGCTCTCCCTCAGATGTCTCCCTCCCCTGCCCCGGTCTCGACTCCTCGCTTTGTCTCCACGCTCAGCTACACCTCTCCAGTTACGTGGCACCACACCTCCTGGTTGTTATCCCCTCAGCCTCCCTCCTTCTGACTCCATCCCCACCCTCTCATGCTGAGGGGTGACACTCAATGCCTTTAATGTGGCCTTGGCCCCATGTTCCTCCTGCCTGTCTGACTCATCCGGGAGCCGAGGGTCCCCGCTCCCACCCTGGGTGATTGATGGCAGGGATGCCCTCTCCTCTCGCCCTCCATGCCCCACCCCCGGCTCGGCGGACAGCATAGCGTTTCATGAGCTCATCTGTGTGGCGCCCAGGAGCTGCACCTCAAACGCAGGCACCACTCTTGTCTCGCCCCCCCTATGACTCCCTGGGGGACACAAAGCATGTGTGACCTCCCTTTACCCGGCCCACCAGCTCATCCACACACAACCCCTCGGACTGTATCATCACTGTCTCCATGCACAATCCCTCTGACAGCCAGACTCCAGTGTTTACCAAGCACGGACGTTTAAATTTACACCCACGTCTGCTCGTTATTTCATGCACGCCACAAAATAAAACACCTCCTGTTCATTTCCTACAGGTAGTTTTCTGTTCAACTTCAGTTTCATTCTATGCATAAAAAGTCTGAACACATTTGTCAAAAGTTCGAAAGTTATTGGCTCTGTTTCTACATACCTTTAACTCCACAAGTCTATCTGGGAACTACGTCTCTCGCGGACGGTTTCATGGTCATAATTTACATCCAATTGTTCGGTGCCAGCGCAGGAAGGAGTGTGTCCTTTATGGAATGCATCCTGCATCGCACAAAACAGGCCTGCAATTAACATCGACCGTAATCTTTCTGCAACCTCAACTTATTGTTTCGCTCTGACAATGACCCCCTTTGCCCACCTTTAACCGCAGTTTTTCATTTTCCAACATCGGTCTCTTGACAACAAAAAAACAATAGCACGGGACAGGCTCTGGAGATCTGCAGAACAACAGTTATAAAGCAAAAAAAAATAAACAAATTGAAAACAGTTGCGGTCCAGACCGGGTCCCCGTCAATCCCCAAGACAACTTCATTAGGTTTAAGGGAAAGATGGTTAAACAAGAGCTGATACGGGATAATGTTGTGGTGAGGGACACGCTGTGGATTGGGTAAGAACTACTATTTTGTTAGAGTTGGGGGACTATTGTCATGATAATTATGACAACTGGGAATTGTGGTTAATGCTTTAAAAGAAGCCAAGACTAACTGTGGGAAACAAACCGCCGTCTCAAATGTTTAAGGTTTCGTTAAATCGTCCCTCCGCACCGACCTCCTCCCTAAGTTGACTTTTTCCACTTTTCACCACAACAATGTCACCTGATTTCATCTTTGGTTCCCATCAGAATCACCACAGCGGTTTTCTCGCTGTTCTACATGGTTCCTCGAAAAAAAAATCACCTGATATCTCATTTCACTTTCACGCAAGAGAACAAGGAGAAAATCCTCCCAGCTGATTAACTCGGCATTTTATTTTGAAAGGTAAAACGATAAATAGTTCGTTTGACAGTAATTTCTTGCTCACTTCAGCAGCTCACCCTCTCATCCAGACTTACCTTCAAGCTCCCCTCGGGAAGCCGAGAGGGGCCTGTCCTCCTCTGCATGTGGGACATTCCAAGTAGGAAGGAATCTGAGGACACTGATCACCTAATCTCTCAGCACCTGTTGGGTGCAGCGCTGGGCTGGAGGGAAATATCCAGATCGGTGGCAGCGCCGCGTTGACCCGATACACCTCCCTCTGTATCAGCTGACAGCCAATCGTCAATTCACCCAGTCAAGATGAATGATGTGCTGCACTAAAACTTTATGTGGGGGCCAATTTACACCCATATTTAACTCGTGATTTGGAAATATTCAAAGTTCAAGATCCCGTTTTACCATTTTAGCATCTTGTCACTCCATCGGTTAAACTTCGGGACAACTTAGGGGTTCTGAGAGAATAACATCCCGGAAACATCAGAGCGTTGCCGAAGGAGCCACCTGACTCAAATGAAACCAGATCATTCATGTAAGAATAGAGCGCCAATGAAAGGACATACAATACAGACTCCGAGTTGCGCCTGACAGTCAGTCAAATATCTCGCCCAGCTGTTCACGAGGTGACCATGTGCTGAGGGGGGACCCTGAGAGACTGCGAGTGCCGACATAAATCACGGAGGAGGACGCTGCAGTTGCCGCTCGTGTCTGCATGTGGTGAAGACATTGAGATTTTTGCCATAGCTGCTTTGGAGAACTTGACATCAGATGTGTTT
This sequence comes from Stegastes partitus, assembly GCF_000690725.1. Lineage (NCBI taxonomy): Eukaryota > Metazoa > Chordata > Actinopteri > Pomacentridae > Stegastes > Stegastes partitus. The sequence continues at coordinate 61,174 of NW_007579216.1, forward strand.
GTGTTATTATTCTGTTTACACTTGGGTTCTGTAACGTGTCTCTCAGTGATAAATCGCTCGCTGCTTACAAACTCCTCCGTTTCTTAAACCCAACCGGCCACAAACGTCTCTGAAAATGAGAGCCGACAAACGAGCGGTTCTAATAAAAGCTTATAACGAGGCTAAAAGTGGAATCCGTGATTAATGCTTCGCTTCTGGCCTTCTGAAAATCAGTCCAAGTATTGTATGATATGAGCCCGAATGCCACATGTGTTCTTTGTGTAGACTACAGCGTGAGTGTGTCCACGCTTTGGTTCATCTTGATAAATGATCTGGATTGCTCTTGGACTGAGATTGTTAATGTGGCCAGAGGAGGTCTAGTTTTTCCTCTTGTCCAAGGTTATTTAAACTAAACCAACCATTCCGTTAAATGTCTCAAATCCCTTACAGCATGGGCCACAGCCTGAAAGAGGAACGCTGCTTTGCATGTAGCCTGATTATTATCTGCTACACAAATTGCTAGCAGCTGCGTTGTTCACGGCTGATGGTTCCATAGTTTATGTATCGAAACTGTTGGAATGCAGACAATTACCACTTTCACTTTCTCACAAAAACTTTAATACAGTTTACATAAACCATTCTCTAGAAAATCCTGCTTTAAAGGGCTTTATGAGCCTCTAGGGCCAGTTCAGGGAGATAAAGAATTTCACTTTGCATTTCACACAGTTTTCTAGTAGCAAAGACAAACACAATAGGAGATAATCTTTCATGCAAAAATACGATTTTCGTGAGATTTCACCTAAACCTGAGTAGCCTTTTTGCATAACTGAATCTTAACTCGGCTTCATGTGAGTGAACTCTGCTGCACCGCCCAACGCTGGGGTTAAATCTGACCAGATTCAAGGCTGTATCTCTGTTGTGATTTAGGGGTCACAGAGAGAGGAAACCGCAAAGAGGTTGGTCAGCAACTCCCAAAACCTTCTCCTCACTTTCTTGCCGCTCAGGTCGTGTCAAAGTTGAGCTATTTCTCTACAAAACAAGCCAAAATCTAAACGGATGAATTCACTTTTATGTCAGCAAAGGTTATGGTTGCTGCAGTAAAGTCAAAATTCTTACAGGATCATTACAAATTCAAAGCATAATTGCACTTTTAGCACGATAATAAAGCGCCTTAACCCTCTACTGTCTCGGCCACAAATCATGGGTTGCTGTGATTTAAACTTGTGCGCATTGCAGGGGTGTGCACAGTAAGTGCAAGTAACTGGACGCTTGCTTTATGCTCTGAATGAATGTCATGGTGTTTGTACTGCATTCCACATCCTTGACCCTGTTCTTAAGCGGTTGCACACGCCGTTTTCGCCATTCTGGCTGTCAGGAGGTCACACTCGTGTTTTCTACGGCGCATGTGTGGAACGTTGCTGGTAGTCAAACCTCCAACTGCAGCGCGAATAAAAACACGCACAAACCTAGCCTACTAGCCTGGAATATGTGAAAACGTGAGCTGCTGGGATGTCATGTGATGTTAAATAGTTAAAGAAATGCACAATGTAATTCTAACTTATAGCATTTCAACACAACATAACACAGTTAAGAAGCAGTCAAAAAAAAACCCTACTGGTTGAGCGGTTTTCCAGTCGTTGAGACCGAAGGGTTAAAAGTGGCTCGTCTCACACCACTCTCTGATTGTGGCTATTTTTCAGGAGAAGTTTTACAGAGAGGTGAAACAGACTGAAAGAAGTCAAGCTGTCCCGTTGTCAAGAGCCGCTGAGCACCTTGCGAGTGGTCGAACAGTTTAACCTATAATTACCACAATTAAAATAATACTCATATTAACAAAGAAAAATTGCTTCCAAATGGTCTTTCACATGTGCAAGAAAAGAAAAACAAAAACACATGGCACAATCTGGCTTCGGGATTCTGGCACCGGAGCATGACACGTCAAATCGGAATTAATTTGAGTGAATAACTGTAGCTGGTTTTATGATAATATACACAATATATGAACTGTTTTTTACCGTCTACATCTTGTCATGTGACTTGTGATTTCAGTTTCCAGGCGCAGAATTGCTTTGGTGAGACATTTTGTGTGTGTGTGGTGGGATTGGTGCATGTTTGTTGGGAATGACTACAAACTCAAAGTGTCTTATACCGGCGAGAGGATCCAGAGAGTTCCTCAAAGACCCACATAATGAACAGATCAGCGGAGGGAATAGGAAGACAAGGTGGGTGTGAACACAATATGAAAAGTGCATGCATGTGTGAACAGTAAATGTGGATTTAGGCGCTTGAGTGATTGATCATTTCCATCCTAATCTCTCGCTCTGAAGTCGGTCTCCGCGGACAAAGAGTGAGATACGTGAGGGAAATACAGTAAATATTGCACATACCACCCTGACGTGTCGCAACCTTTTTATTTTTTCGCGGGGAAAATTGCAGGGGTTGACATCAAAGTCAAAAGCACACTGCCCAAATCAAAATGTCAGCCGTATGGCCTATAAAAATCATTGGAGCCCTCATTCCTGTGATGAGGAGAAACAAAAGAGACTCCAAAGTCAACACAATTTTCTCCCATTCTACAGGAAAAAAAAGGAAAAAAAGCCCACTTGCAGGTTTTGTCCGTTTTGCTGCTCATAGACTGAAGAACACTGTTAAAGAGACCTCCAGTGGTATTACCGCTTCATGATTTTTTTTTTTTTGGCAATAACAACCTCATGTCCAGTAAGGGCCCTCCCAGTGAACAATTGATGTAGAGGCCTGTTTTGCTGAGGAGTGTGAGGGAGTGATCAGAGGAGTCCCGTGGATAAAATCGCACCGCTGACCCTGGACATCAGTGATTGATGTCAAATGTGACCATGAAACTCAATAGGGGTTGTTGTACTTTTGATTTTATTGGCCACCATGTCAGCTTGCCTGCTCTCTGTGGTGAGAAGAGGCGCTCTGCTACAGTCCGTCTTTGTACGCGCACGCCGCTGAAGAACGGCGTAATGATACGTTGGGGTTTGGTAATTGAATTCTCATCCTATTTGTAGAGACAACAATAAACACAGCGGGTCCCATATGAGTGTAATCTGACCACAGTAATATAGAATATTATACCCCGGGTAATTTTAAGCTGCAATAATGAAATAACTTAATGTTGCTGAGTTTTTGCAGAACGTTTCACTGCTTTTTAGTTGCAGAGCACAGAAGAAAACGGAGGAATTCAATTGATTCTGAAGCATCCGTCTCTCTTAAATATGACATTCATATAGATTTTATAGATTTTTTAAAAAATCTGCCATGTCAAAAATGTTTTTATCAGAAACAAAATACATTCATGTAAAGCAGAAACTCAACACTGTTTCCTGGAAAGTATATTTAATATACTAAAATGTCTCCCAGTTACACGGCGATTAACAACAAAATTGCTGCTCAGTGATGTTCACAGGCGATGTTTTGTTGAGTAATGTATTGCACACATGTCTGACGGAGGCGGTCAGGGTGCATGATCAATAAACCAAAGACAGCATGAACGTTATTATCAGTCCCACCTGCATGTAGGGGAAATTCATGGTTTCGGTTTCACAGTCATTCTGGGATTTTTCTGCATTCACCCCAAAGTGTGATCTTAATCTTAACCATAAACGCTGTCATTGACTAATGCTTTAGTTGAGCAGCTATTAGGGAAGAAGTAAAATATAAATGATCAGTGAACACTTAGGTTTAGTCTCTACATGTAACTTGATTGGAAATTAGTGTAATAATCAATGTAAACTAGTGATGAACGATATTAAAATTTCTGGCCGATACCAATATGAAGATTTCTGATATTGCCGATAATCAATATTACCGATGTCGATATTCAATTTTTGTTCACATTAAAAAATGAGTATAAGTAAGCACTGTGAGAAAACTATTCAAAAGGAGCCAAATTAGACCACATAGTCTTCTTTATTATGTAGCAAAAGTAAAACATATTTTAACATATTTAAGTCCAGAATCATTTACGTAAAAACATCTGTGAAATAGCAGAAATATCAAATGTAGAGACAAAGGCACTAATGTTAGACAATCATCGGCTAAATGTGTTCATCGGACCGATACAGATATATGGGAAAATACATTAATATCAGCTGATACTGATGTGGTCGCTGATATATCGTGCATCTCTACTGTAAATCTTTTCAAAAACATTTTATTTTATAGTAAAAATGCAGTAAATACATCTAGGGACTGGGTTTTTACATGGAATGTACCAGCAAAGGGCCGACTGCAGACAGAAAATGTTCATACTGAATGCATACGTTCATTAGTTCATTACCAATATGGGGATTTTCTCTTTATCATGTCAACAGTTTCAAAACAAAAAGGATGCAGGACACAAACTAGAGTCTTTCTATGCAGTCAGTCTTTCACTCCAGCTATTATGTTTTTATAAATGAACATAATCGATAACATGATTATGTAATGCAGATCATTTTGTATGTGTATGCTGTCATCTCTTTCGTCTAGTTAACTAAATGAGACTTGAGTAGAAAAGATGAGCTGGACATAAACACTCGTAACTTTTAATTTGTCTTCATATGCACCCCACACACATCTTGTTTTCCTTCCACCTGAAAGGACCTTTTGAGTTTTAATACCAACTATATACAGTCGTCCTCAAATGTATTCATCTCCTTCCATTAAAGAAAAGGCAAAATTCACAATAGTCACTCAAATAACTAGAAACTGAAAAAAGTAATAATAAATAAAAATTTGCTAAATTATAATTTAGTGAAATAAGACATTGATTTTAAATTGTGGTAGAAAAGAATAATTTGAAAAAATAAAAACAAAACTGTCCTGGACTAATTAGAGCACTTTGCTGATGAGCAGTGAAATCCAAACACCTGTCAACAGGTGCAGAAGTCTGACTGAGAGTTACAGAAAACACCTGATGATGGCAGTGATTGGCTCAGAGGGTTGTTCAACTAAATGTTAGTTCACGGGTCCCATCATGCTTGTTTGCTTGTTTTCTTTTGTATTTCTGTTGAACCACAATTCAAAAGCAACGTCATGATTTTCATGAAATGTTCGTTTATTTTTACTTTTGTCACTTTCAACTTATTTCAGTTATTTGTTTCCTTCTTTAATGGGAGGGTATGAATACATCTGAGGATGAATGTTTATCATTTAAAATCCAAATCAACAGCAATCTGTGGGAAGAAACCTGAATGACTTGATGGTCTTTTCATTTCACAGTTCAATATGTATCTCAGTCCATCAGATAGAAACTCCACAGAGATAAATATGTAATGATATGATTCACAGGGACTTTGTAAAAATATTGCAAATAAACAGTGTGATTTAATTCAGCTCATATTCAAGTCTAATTCACATTCAAAACACAAAGTAGATATGTTTCTTCAAAGCAGATTTTAGTCTCAAACATCAAAAACAAACTGTCTAAACTACGTCTCTCTGCAGCAACAATAAATAACACGGTCTCCCGTACCACAGCGCCAGCTCAGCAATCTCCAGACGATATTATTCTATCATAAATTTTACAATATGTACTCAGTCCTGTCATTCCCTCCCTCAAACAAAGACCAGGACATGTTAAGATTGAGGGTTAACCAACAGCTTTCAGGACGTTTAAACCACTCTGTGGTCTATCAGTAGCAGTTCTGCAGCTTCACCTAGTGCCCAGATGCCTGTTTCAGTAAATGCTGCTGACAAGGAACCGTGTGCAGCTTTTTCCACAGTCGCTTTCTGTGTTTTAACATCTCTACACAGGTGCATGACTCTGCAAATAAAATACCTTCTAGCTTCGCTTATTGTTTCAGACCAGGTGTTATTAGTTACACGCTAATGTGCTCTGAACTTAGCTGTTAAAATTAGCATTGCCATTACTGGCTGCTCCCACAGCTAACTTTACTGTGACCAGCTGTGGCTTTTTTTTTT
>NW_007579216.1:67102-72861 GCF_000690725.1 Stegastes partitus
GCAAGCCAGTACTCCGTGTACACTTGGTGGAACGGCTGCATGTTTTGCAGACTGAAGTTGTTTATTTAATCAACATTTCTGTCATTATCTGACGTGAGTCGCCGCCCAACGTGCACAGACCAGTGTGGACAATTTACAGGCACATCAGGTTCGCTGGATGGATAACAGCATCCACCAGAGCATCTCACAGTCTGGAGAACTGGAGGAACCGAAAAACAAACAAACTCTGATTTATTATAATAAAAACGAGGTATCAGAAATTGCAGTGTTGCCGCCGTGCTTCCAGTTTAGTCTTCTGTTGGGTTGAACTGTGACGTTTAACCAGATCTGAGCACAGTTGCATGTAAACTTCCATTATCTAGTTATAAATCCCTTTATTGAAGCGAGCTTCCGAGCCATCTACCCACTTGTTTTCTTATTTCTAGTGGCATGAAATTGGAAATCCTTAGGAGAGGAAACATGCACTCACGTGTCCATCACTTCCAAAGACATCACACTGACTTACATTCATTTCCTGGATGCTTACTGTAAATATAACCATAACTACGACTTGCATAACCCAAATCCTTAGCCTCATTCTGTCCTTAATAGTACCTTGAACTGACTAGCCACACTAAAGCGTTATTATTATTATTATTTTCCACAACTTTTTACCTTCAAGCATCCCACTAAAGAGGCACATGCATTCGAGAGAAACTTGCAGAATTTCACTGGAATCTGCGGTTTTGCTCCACCGCTGCCACATCTCTCGCTTTTCCGACGCGTATCAGTCGATCTTTACACTCCGAGGATACGGCGAACACAGACTCGGTAAACAGGAGCAAGCTGTTTGCAATTTACTGACGTCACGTTACACAATTTCTGGGATCCAAAGTTCAGACTCGGGTTCACACTGTTACCCCTTGCTGCCATTCGAAGCGTCGAATGTGCAGAGCTGATATTGTTGGCAGCCGTTCGCCTGTGTGCCTGACCGGCGAGCGAGCCACAGTCAGTGGGTGATTTGACCGATGGGACCAACAAACTTGGCTTGACCAGGGTGGGCCTCCGACAAACGCTGTGCAGGGGAAAATTGCCTATCTGTTCCCGGACTAATGTGTTGGTTCTTCATGGAGATTGATTCGAATATGATCCCCACGCATCATCATCCACCCCGGCTCAGCTCTGTGTACACATACAATCATTTATGGAGGCACATATGTATACACACATATGCACATAAATCCACATTGAACATACTGGTTACACAAAATATCATGACTTTCAGACATAAACTTTACGGTATTTGTTCTACAAATTATAATAATTTCAGGTGGTTTAGTTGGAGAGCAGAGGAGGCACTGTAGTTGTGAATCTAAAATGATTGTTGTGCAGCAGAATATGTCTCATACGTGTACATGTGTGGGATCGCTGCAGAGGTGTAGAGAAATGCAGCGATGTAAGAACACCCTCCCCTCAGAGTGCAGCCGGAGCAATCGGGGAGATGTAAAATACTGGCTGCGTTTTTTTTTTCTCCTCCACATTTATGCATACTGAGAGAGAGAGGAGAAAAATAGGCCGGCGGTTTTGCCTGATTTCTCTGGAACACGCATTGAAATGTAAACGAGAACAATAAATTCACTTTTTAACTGCCTTCCTGGGAATTAGCCACGTAGCCTGGACTTAAGGAACTCACGTACTTTCATTAAAAGCCACATCATGCCTTGTTAAAGTAACAATGTCCATCTCATGGAGCGAAATCGCGTCGATAACATCTGCGTTCGTAGACGTCGCGCTTTAAAAAGTCACGACTGCGTTGGGTTTTCACCGCGGTCTCTTCACACCCTAAGAAATTGGCCTTTTTTATTGCCACGTTGTTGATTAGTTTTCATATGGTTCACCTTGTTTATGTAGTGCTGTTCCTGCCGAAGGTCTGCTCGCCGAGAGATGATGACAATGGCTGCACAAAAAAAAGCTTTCAGTAATGACATTTTAATATGCATCTCAGGAGGGGGAGGCCGGGCCGGGGCCGGGTCGGGCAGGGGGAGAGGAGTTCTGGTATGGAGGCATGAATTAACCCAGCTGCATGTTTAAAGCGGGGTTTTGTCACAGGGACCCTTTGGGCCGGCGGGATCTAGGTCAGGCAAGGAGAGGAAAAAAGGAGGGCGCCTCGTTCAGTCTGAAGAATTTGTAAATTTAAACTTTCTTTACTGCCATCGCACAAAAACACAATCTGGCAACGAAATGTCGAAATTTATTTTTATACGAAAAATACTTCATGCGCGTTGTTCACGGTCCGGTTTGAATCATCTTTTATCGGTTACTTGTGAAGCTGGTGAGGTTTTAAATGAGCTGTTTTATCTGAAATATGCCGTCTTGCTGAGAATAAAATCAGATAAAAGTGCAACAAATACGCCTCTGGAGTCCCACTTGGTTAGCTTAGCATGAAAACGGATATTTTCTGGGTTTATTATACCTTTTGTTTAATCCATACAGCGACTGAAACGGGTGGTTCTGTGCCAGACTGAGTTTGACCAGGAGCAGCTTCTGGTAACTGCCAAGAAAAAGCCCCGCACCCCGTCTAAAACCTTTTATTTTCAAATGGATTAAACAAAGAAAATATAACAACCCTGTTTTCACTGTATGAGCTCCACCAAATTTACATTTACAGACACGAGAGAGCAAGCAAGTCAAATATGTCGATGTATTCCTTTAAAATCTCCTCGTGTTTAAGCACAAGACGACGTATTTATTGTTTGTCCTCTGGAGTTTTCTTACGGAGCATCAAACAGCGATCGGCCTTGTTAACATGTTGTGGCCCGTCCAGAACAACACGGCTTCCAAAGGCAGCTGAAGCCAACAGGGATGGAGAAAGCAAGAGAGAGAGAGCGAGAAGGGAAAAAGACAGCAGGAGAGAGCGCAGCTATGTGCACGGGAACTGGGGAGGCACTGGGGCATAATTTAAACAGGAGACGGCTGTTGCACAGACAGGAAATGAGAGGAAGGCTAGTTCCTGGGATGGGACTGAATTGGATGTTTCAGACTGAGACCGGTATCAGAAAGAGGAGACTTATGCGGTCTCGGTAAGGGTAACAGTAAGGTCATTGAGAGCAGCATTTCCTTTTCTGATCATCGGGCGAGCTTGTCAGCACCAGTATCTCGGTTCCCACATCCCTCTCGAATCATTTCAATGGGCTGGATTCAAACTCTGAAATTCAGGCCGGAGCTGAATAAGACCTCCTGTTGCTGCGCCTGTTTATGAACCCGGCTCCACTCTTATACGCTGACTGCTTTGATTTGAAGTTTTTTGGGGCAGTTTCATCCGATGGAAGGAAGTCAAGTTGAAAAGGCGCAATATTACATCAAAAAAACAGGATAAAAATATGCTTAGGCCCGCTCTGAGAATGCCCAACTGGGCCCGTTTGAGTCTGCGGTTTTGATTTAAAACAGACACATAATACTGTAGTCGGAGCCGCGCTCGACCCGAACCGTTCTCATGTCGCTGCGCTGGAGGAGCACGCGGGCCTAAGCTGCTCTGGACTGTGTAACATCCAGCCATCTTGTGAGTTCTCACTGCTCAAGCCTCACGGAGCGCCGAGTCCAGTGCCAGCCCGCCAGATTACTGCCCCTAATCAATCTGATTAGCCCGAGAGGGCGGACACCTTGGCTCACATCTGGACTGCATGCTCCGACTCCCCACAGTTTAGTCTGACAGCAGCAGAGCCAAAGCATTCGGCTACACAGGAAGCTGATCATTCAGTGACATTGGTAGCAGCAGCCTTTGTGTGTGTGTGTGTGCAAGCTACATGTGTGCTGTAGCGACTAGCAAGCCAAGTCCTGATAAATGAAGCATACTAAATACAATAATTGAAGGAATTTCTCACATGCGTTAAATTTTATGTTAGGATTTATGAGGCTTTGCTGTGACGCAGCGACGGACCGGACCGTGTGAGAACTGAGGCATCCGCAGATATTCAATGCATTCCCAATTTAGCTGTTCAAATGAATTAATTCCTACAGTAACAGGTCGTGGCGCTCCTTCCCCCTCCATGTGAGGTCACTCCAACCGTGCTCTAATGATAGTGAAACACTAGGCCGGCCCGGTTCCCCCTCGCTTCCCGCTGCTCGCAGGCAAGAATAACAGGCGCATAAGTCATTCCAGGCCCCCTATTTTAAACAGGTGTCACTTCGGTGATAAAAAATGACATCTTAATTCAGAGGCGAGATGCTTTGTCAGTGCGGATTAACACATCATCAGAAGCGATTTATTTTTATTGTGCCAGCATCATTTGGGCGGAGGTCGAGCGTGTCAGGAGTCCCGGCCTCGGCGTCTCCCGAGGGGGGCCTTGATGTCTACGGAAGACGAGTCTTCTGACAGGAGCCCCGTACTGGAAGGTCGCTCCGGGGGAACAGACGAGAGATGTGTTTTAAATTATGTTGCTTAACGTTCGATTTAAACAGCCGTGTGTGTTTTTGGCTGGTTGGGATTGTGTAAAGTTACTGTCAGCCAGACTAAGCTGCATGTTATGGCTGGAACTCTGTTGGGAAAAAAAAAAAACCTAAGAATAAAGACAAAGCTGACAACATTAGCGAATTTGCTCCCAAAAACTAACATAAAATTTGTTAAAACGCCACCCGGATAGACAGAACATTCCCGTTTCCTTCCCTGTTCCTCGGCTGTTTTTTTAAACATCCATCTGTGTTGAATAAAAAAAAAAAAGTTTCCTGACATTACCTTTAAGGCTTTTTCAGCGTGGCTCGCTAATTCTCTACATGTTGCTCTAATGAGAGAGAACAGCAGCAATATAATTTAGCGATAGGGCAGAAAGGGCATGCAGCGGGTCAGACGAGCAGAGCGTTGCCCCCTGCTTGTGTTTATATCCGTGCCTATATTAAAAGTGTCCAACATCATTTGTAAAATTGCACATGTATTATATTTTCTATTTGGATGGGAGTCAGAATTTTGCAAAAAAAAGAAAAAGAATCATGAGCTCGCCCCGGCAGCACAAGAAAAAATTCCTGCTTCTATTACAAATTCTACTTAACATTCACTGTTTTCATCCACAGTTTTAGCATAAGTCTCCATCACCATGCAGGCGCTGAAACATCCCATCCTTCATCAGCTAATAGCGCCGAGGAACTGCATTGCTGAGGTCTCGGCAGACTTTTCTGCTTGCTGTGTTTATGGACACGCCCGGTACTTACCGTCTGTTTCTTATAAAGGATATCAAACAGGGAGAGCTGCCTGAGCCACGAAGCACCTGTTTCCGACACTTCCACTACATGTGTTTGCCGCTGTGTTCAAAGAGCGCTCAGAGGACGAAGACACCGGCCCTGCCGCCCCGTTGGAAACTACTGTTAAGAGTTTAAATCGCATAACTTTGGAGGTGGTGTTGCGCTTCTGTCGTCTCAAGGTTTCAGCCTGGACTGAATATTTGGAATCGTGACGCATAATGAAAGTTTAGCTGAAACATATCTGAAGGTACAGTGATAGGCTCCTCCAACACATGCAATTAAAACCGCTATTTTAAAAATGTTTATAGGTCATAAATTCACAGTTTAAATATGCAAGGATTCATCTGATAAAAGTCACACACACCCAGAAAGTTACAGAAGGGAAGCAGAAAAAAAAAACAGCCTCCTGGTGACACAATACGGTGTTATGATGGCCGATGTCAATAAAGTCAACACTGTGGTCGTGACAAAGGATGAGCCACGCGTGATAAGGACGGAGGACAAACATTTTCAGGAAGACTGCAGGGTTTTTGTGTCTCGACTCCTGC
>NW_007579216.1:74273-139030 GCF_000690725.1 Stegastes partitus
CTAATCAGAATACACACTTTACATGCACTGCAGAGACCCAACCATAACAAAAACCTGATGTAGACTTTTAATTTGACAGTGAATTTAGTTGTTTTGAATATTTTCTTTCTACCACAGCAGTAGTCTTGAGTTCAAATTTCAACTAATAGTTTCAAATACAATTTTGCCAAAGTCCTCGAGAACCATATGGGGGACTACATGTAAAATCACCCATGCAGAGCAAGTGTTGCTTAAACTGAATTCACATGTAAAACAAAAGTTGTGTACATCCTGGTATACAGTTAGTTTGGTTTCTGTAATCTCATAATCACGTAATTCTTTCTGTATGTGTGAAATTTAAGGACACAGCTCCCTCCAAACATCTTTATAGCCTTGTTTGCTTTTGCGACTGTTACACGTGGAGTCACCTGCTCACACACAGCATGCTAAGAGTTCCACCTGCTCAGCTGTACACGTCCCGACCCTGCGGGAAGAGTCACCCGCCAATTTCCTAAACATGAAAAGTGGTTTGTTCCAACATGCAACCAAGTGAGTAGAATCCAAGAGGGAGGGGGAAGAAAAAAAAAAAAAACTGGGAGCAAGAATCTAATCGCTGAAGAAATTGATCTTGCTTTAAAAGTGAGCTTGAGTGAGTGTGTACATGGCTTTTGCACACAGCCCCGAGAAAGCCGTCTCTGTGGAAACAAGGCCAAGAGAAGGTTCAGCAGTTCATGAGTGACAGCAGGAAGGTAGCTCGGTCAGGAGCATTCAGTGCATGCAGAACTTTGTGTACAGCATTCTGGTGAATCAGACTTGCTGACCGCATCGCCGGTTATCGTGCAGAATGCCGCTCTGCTAACGGTTCAGACAGACAGTTTGTCGCAGCAGAAATGAAACAGGATGCTTCGTAATGTCACATCAGTGAACTGTGTCCAGGCTGATGTCTGTCATCTGGATGTCGTCAGCTCTTCTTGTCTTCACAGACTCTGATCCATCTCCCCGCCGGGCTAATGGGAGGACTTCTGTGTACAATTACAAACACCACACATTTACAGTACACACACACACTCACACACACACAATCAGATAAAACATACACATTAAACTGCTACCTCCACTCCTCTTCCCTCTTCCTCTGCCCTCCCCGCGAGCCTCGACCCTCCAATAATGAAAACAAGATGTTTTTTATTCTCCCAAGACAGAGGCTAGTAGCAGCGTAACTCAAGTTAGGGCTCCGTCTCCCCTCCTCGCTTCGGACGCTCTATAAATACTCTTACGACTTTCTTAAATATGTGACAAAAATACACTAACGGAGAGTTTACGGGTTCACGTTTGGCTGCAGAAAACGAAAGGAGTCGCCCCCCCGCCGGCCCGCCCGCCTGGTGGAGGAGGGGGAAGGACGGCTGAGCTTTGTGGTCCAGGTGATGGATTGACATGATGCTTGTTGAATGAGACATGAGAAAGGTTCTGTGCCTGCAGGCTTCTATGTGTGTGTGTGTGTGTGTGTGTGTGTGTGTGTGTGTGTGTGTGTGTGTGTGTGTACTGTAAGCATCTGAGTGTGTCGTTTCCCTGAGCGGAGGTGAGTATTACTACCAGACTCCGCACCTGACCTTCATTTTTCAATTTGTAAACCAATCTTCTCACAATTGAGCACCAAATTTAAGCATAAACATGCACGATATTCATCTTGTTTACATCAAAGCCCTTAAACATCAGCATGGCGGCCCCGCTCCGCCTTGGCTCACTTAAGCTCCCATCAGCAGCATCCCACCCAGGCTAAATTCTGCCTCAGCCTGCCACTGCTTCTCTTCCTGCCATACATTAGCCCCAATCAAGGTCAACTCCCCCCCACCTCCTTTCTTTTTTTGTTTAAACCTACTGTGCTTGAAGCCAGTTATCTCTGTAGTGGGTGTGTGATGAGGATAGAAAGTTTCTGCGGTTTCACTTTTACAAAAGCTTTCTCATAACCAGAGGGTGTGGCTAACTCACTGAACAAACAGTCTGTGAGCAATGCAGCGTTCACAGTTCCAGATCTGTGCAACAGTGAACTGTGGGTAGGTAAAATGTCACTGAGAGCCAAAACAAAAGATTTCAATGGAGCTGTCTGTGGTTTTCCAATAACAGCAGATACTACACCCAAAAAGCGGTTGGTTGAGTTAGAAAAAGAAAGCAGGTGTTATTCATTCCTTTCCAGTATCTTTATAAGCATCCATGTGTTCCATGTTAGAACATTTTTTCGCATTAGCCCTAACAAGGGGAGCCACTACTTTCTTCATATGATTTCACTTTAGCAGAGGGTCCCTCAAGAGAACCACCACCACCACCAGCATGTGAGAACACTCTGTGCCTTATGGAGCAAATCTGGGTTCGTAATTAAAGCCAAAAAAAATCCCCGAGTGACAGAAATGTGTACCCTCTAAAACCGCAGCCACGCTTTACACTGATGTACAAAGACACCGAGGGAGGCTGTCGAACTTCCACACATGATTGCCAACATTTTATTGGTGGTGGTTTTGAGTCTTTGCAGAGCCTTTCGCTGTTGCATGCTGCGCGAGGTTCGAATTCTTTAAACGTACACGTAGACAAAAATGGAGTCTGTAGAACCAAAATGCACCGTGCCCGGTCCAGGTGAAAAAAAGGTGTGACCTGGACGCTTCCATCAGGACTGAACAAGACTCCATAGGGTCAAACAGTGTAAGCAGGGCCGGCCCGGACCAATTTGGTGCCCCGGGCAAGATTGTAGGTGGCGCCCCCCCCTAGCATCACGGTGAATTTCACTCTTAATTTTCACACAGTAACTGTATGCATGTATTCAAGCTTTTATTTAAGTATAAACAACACATGAAATAAAACCGAAGAAACGAGTGACAGAAATTAAAAATACAATATAAATAAGGCTTTGTACAAACATAAAAAATGTTCTTTATCTTATTTATTTATTTTCTAAAGAAAGACGTTAAGTTTTGCTGTAAAAGGTTTTAGTTGTTGAATAAAAAATGTGAATGACGTGTTTGTCACTCATTGTTAGTTCCTTAGTTTAACTATGAACCTATAATGTCCCAGTTTAAGATGCAGAGCTCAAAAAGTTCAAAGGTTGGTTTATTGTCATTCACACACAGAGGTGAGATCAGTGCAGGTTCTATGTCAACAAGGTGGCAGAACGACTGAAAGTGCTTCAATTTATCTGTTGAAAATTCCTGTATTATTATTTTTTTATTGCAATATATTTCACAGAGTTTGAAGAAATCGCAACGTCAGTTTTCTCCAACATCGTGCAGCCCTTTATATGTGTACATATATACATATGTGTGAGTAATTTATTATAATATGGAGAAGGCTAAAGTATGAATTATGAACTGCACTTTAATACTGGAGTAAACTCAGCACCCTGTAGCAGATAAAGAGGAAGGAAAGCTAAACATTTTAATGGACAGCAGAGAAAATACATTCAACAGGTTAAAACACCACCTGAACAGGCCTCATATTGACTTTCTAAATATCCCTGATTAAGTTAAGGTGGTGGTAGCATATTAACGTAAGTCAGCTATAACTATTTAGTGATTATAAACAAGCTAGCATGCTAGCATTGCTCCGACAACAGTAACTACGATCCATGAACTAATTAATTCCATCACATTGTTATTGTTATTGTTATCGTTCCTCTGTCTTTTTCCCGTTTTTCTTCCTCTTCTTTCCTTCTTTCCTTGCCTGAGCACCAGACTCGTTTAATAAATCCGTGTATAAACCAATCTGCAGCCAAACACTGCCTGTGTGTTCCGGCCACGTCCACTCCTCCGTTTGTGGCGCCCCCCGGTGGATGTGGGTGCCCTTAGCATTTGCCTATACTGCCTAAGCCGAGGGCCGACTCTGAGTGTAAGCAACAGACACACAGCAGATGTGGGACACGATCCTAAACCGGATCCACTGCTAGAAACTTGG
Source organism: Stegastes partitus (assembly GCF_000690725.1). Lineage (NCBI taxonomy): Eukaryota > Metazoa > Chordata > Actinopteri > Pomacentridae > Stegastes > Stegastes partitus. The sequence continues at coordinate 78,192 of NW_007579216.1, forward strand.
AGCACACATAATGAAGGTACGATTGCGAATTAGAAACTACTCGGAGCCAACATCGACTGTCCTGCTTGTAGCTTTTTGCTGCACTGTTTTAGCAACTAACATAATGTCCGGACTATTGAGCGCACCTGAATATAAGCCGCACCCACTTACTTTAAAAAGAAAACTAATTTTGTACATATATCTGCTGCACCTGTCTGTAAGCTGCAGGTGTCATGAGATATTTACACAGAAAGATGTTACAAAAAAAGATTTTTTAAACTTTTAATCAAATATGTACCAGTAACATACACAAATACGTAAATGCTTTTTTCCAAATAGTGTCTGTAACACGGCTGGTTAAGAAAATAAAACTACAGCAGCCCAGTTGAACAGCCTCCTTCATCAAACACTTCCTCAGTCTCTCTGTCGCTCTCAGTGTCACTTCGGTCTCGAGGCAAATTTGTAAAACTCATAAAAATCCATAAATTAGTCGCATCATTGTTTAAGCCGCAGCGTTCAAAGTGTGTGAAAGAAGTAGCTGCTTTACGGTCCTCTCCTAAAATAGAAAACCCTTGTAGTTGTTAATGAAGTCAGATAATCTGCTGACAAAGCTGAGCTGTAATTGGACGGCACAGACGGTGAAAGGGTAAATTAACTGTAGCTATAAAACCCTTCCATGCATGCACTTTCCAATAAAAAAAACCACAACAACAATATGTTTATAGACTTTTGTGAGTGGGTGTCTGCAGGTATAGGCTCTGTTTTTATAAATATAGATGATAACTTTTCAATCAATCTTTTTTTTAATGTCTTTTAAAAAAAAACCTCAACACACAGCCTCATTCCTGCGTGTTCCTGCTTCCTCCAGCATTTGTGAATGAGCATTCCTGTTTCCCTGTTTCCGAGCTCTCAGGCGTGCAAATGCGTGCACGTGCGCTGTGATTGACGCCCGTGTTTGGAAAGCCGTCTCTCTAAACATTTTAGGCTGACGGAGCATCTCAGGCGGCCCATTGTTCAGCGCCTCCAGACGTTTTACCCCGAAATTCATCCACTGCTCGTTTACACCACTTCTGTGTTTGGGAAAGTCATTGATCTCAATCAGCAGTCCATTATCTTTAGCACGCAGTTATCCACATTGTCACTTTTGTGTTTAGCCTTGCGAGTCCCAAGGTCGCCGGGGTCTAGTGTAACTCAAGCCGTGTGGGTGACTCCCTGGCCTTTCAGAAGTCTTCGGGGTAAAGCACACCCAAGGGGCATTTCTGCACAAGTACACAGGAAAAAGTCAGTTTTACTCAAACCCCTTTTTTTTTTTTACAGAGGTTGGGAACTCTAAGCAGCAAACAGTAGTTAAAATGCTGAGATAAGCTACAACTTCCAGAACATATCAGTCTGAAGATCATGTTTCAGGGAGTTTATGGATGAGAAAACTTTGAACAGGACAGAAAACAACGTTGGTTTCCAACAGAAGGCAGGTTTTTATACTGATCAGCGACTAATTCTGATTTCACTGATAAACACAGAATCACTCAGACGGGGAACTGGTTGAATGAAATCACCTGGTTTAGCATCACAGTGGAAACTTCCTGATCGTAAGCTGCACACAAATTAACATCTACGATTGATTCGGATGTGAGCGTGTTTAGAATGAGGACTGGAATGAAATCGCAAACTTTTAACACACAAGAGTAGAAATGCAGTAAAAGTGTGAGACTTTTATCAGCTGTCAAGTTGTCACAACATCACATATATAATACATTTTAAGAGGAAGAGGATTTTCACTGTTGGTTGACTGTTTTGCAGGACTTATCCGGACCTGCAAATACTATAATATACTCTAATATATATGCACAATACACATAAGAATACTCGTATATTTGCATCAGAAGTTGCATGCATTGAGCTTTACGATTCTGTGTGATTAACAAGTGCAGATTTTTAATTTTTTTTAATTAGAGGGCAGTGATAGGGGTCGTTTTAGACGGAATATGACAATTTTTTAAAAACTGGTTCCATATAAAGTCAATCAAAAGACCAGAGGTGTAGCAAAGGTAAGTCCAAAAAAAAAAAGGATTTAAAGTATTTTAACAAGCGGAGGGGGGAAAAAAAAATCTATATTATGTGATTAGTCGAAGCTGAGCTGAAATTAATCAAAAAAGGTGCAGCAGTCAAATTTCTGTAAATTGCGCCAAAATTTAAATTCCCTTTTGTTTAAACACGATGTTGTTTTCTTTAAGCACAATTTAAGTTGTATTCATGTGAACAAAACATGAAATAGTTGCATGGGATCCAGGTCTTGCATGATTGCCTTTCAGCAGACAGCAACTGAAGACAGTAAACAAAGAAAAATAACGTCTAAAACGTCCGACTAAACGCAGCATTTCTCAGGTTTAACGCTGCAGGCTGGAATGAATTTCCAATTCAACATGTTCAAAAGTAAATTATAGCAGTTTCTACCTGCAGGAAAACAGAAAGGTGCAATTTGACTTTATAATATGCAAGGTGTTGAATGATGCCTGGTAATGCAGGATACAAACGCATGATGCAGTGCACGCTCACAAAATCACCGCGGCTATATTTCATAAAAAAAAATAAAATAAAAAAAATTTCAGGGGAATATTTAAAATAGAGAAAGGCGATCCAGCACAAATATGAATGGCTGACTTTAAACACCTTAATGGTCCTCAGACCAAGACTTGGCAGTGACTGGAGTTATGAGTAATATCCGTCTGCAGGCAGCTAGTTCATTTAAGAGACGAGCAATAAATGGCTCATGCGAGGGGGAGGAAAGCTGTGCGGTTCGTTTTTAAACAAGGTATGGACTTGTCCCGTTTCCTTTTGTTTTTCGGTTCCAGAATGGAAATCGTAAATAATAAATAATAGCCAGTATTTTTGCGGTTTCATATTTAGCGAGGCACAACAAGGGTGCACTAACAAATAATGGCACAAAATAACTTGCAAACGGAGTAACCGAATCCAGATTTTAGGTTAGAAGTTCATAGATGCCTCTTTTATTTGAAGCCCCACATTCCAACTTTGACCTTCTAATTGAAGAACTCTACCCCGGAGCTGTTCAAAAGTCACCATGTTAGTGCCGAACACATTCTTCTAGCATCTCCTCCGCAGCGACACATTTTTAAACAGCATTCATCTATTTCTTTTTCAGCCCCATGTAATCTCCATGTTTCCGCTTAAGCCAATCCTCATGTTTTCTCTTGCATTGCTCGTCCCAACCTTGGGAAAAAAAAAAAAGAAAAAAAAAAAGGCCCGTTTCCTCCTCGTTCCAAGTTCTCCCACCGAGGGACGAAGTGTGTCCCTAAGTTCAAGCGGCGCCCGGGGCAATGTAAAGGGGTGAGGAGAACAAGAGGTGGACAAGAGTCAGAGCCAGGCAATGCTCAGCAGTGTGTGGGAGAAAATTGCAGGGTTAGTGACCTTACAGGGAAATAAGCAAGGCTTGAGAAAATACACAACAAACAGGGAGGCAGATCACAATCGTCTTCGAGTCACGGTCCTGATAAATATTGTCTGTGTGACCTGAAAAGGTCGCAGCATGGGTCGGCATTTAGCTGTACGAGGCCAGTGGCTGTTTTCTGTTTAGGTTTTTTTTTTATTATGAAGGTGACAAATTGCCTTTAGGTTTTAGAGGAGGATAGAAACTTCACTGGAGCACATATTACACAAGCATCATCATAATTCTCACTGTCTTAGCTATCATCAGGGATCAGAGGAGTCAATTACAGCTACTACGACTACAGCTCATGTCTGTTGGTGTCTACGTGGAATTAACAGATTGAACTTCATGTGTGAGGATTCTGAAAAGTTGCATGGCGATCACATGATACTGGTTGTAAACCCAGTTCTTTAACAGTGAAAACTACATATGAGATAATGCAGCATGTATATTATATAATACAGCGCTTTATCATTTTAATGTTAATGCAATGTACAAAATAGTTAAGAAGAATTAAGTTAAGAAGACATGGAACAGAAATTGGATTGTTTACTGGTATGGCTTTAAAGAATAGTGGCCCTACTTCTTACAATAATGGTTGCCTAATCTAAAATCTAACATAATAACAACCATCTGATAAATAGATTATCACAGCATAATAGCTCCAGATGAAAGGAAAATGTCTCCGTTTTGATGCAGGGTTCCAGCTTGTCCAGTAACTAAAAAAAATCAAATCCCCGATTCACCAGAGAGCGACGTCTTCTGCAGCTCTTTAGTGCACCAAACAGTTACAGCTTCCTACCGGGGCAGAGGGAATGTGCTGCCACTTCCCCTACAGTTCTGACACAAACCACATACACAATGCGAGCGACTGACCTGCGCAGCGCGATGACATGTGAAATGCTCCCGGCGGTACCTGCTCACGCTGCAGAGCTGAACAGCAGCCCCGATGGAAGCACACGGGAGGCCAGCGGCGCTCTGGGCAACTGGACAGCGAAGACATCAGTTGTAGGAATGGAATATCGATTGCAATTTTCAGTCCAGTATGATATTACACAACTGTAATACACATTTGCAAGTTTCCATTGCGGCTGGACGAAGCATCCGGGTTTTTAACAGTGACGTCGATGCTGCCTGCATTCTTCCTAATGGCCAGCAGGGGGCGACTCCTCCAGTTGCAAAAAGAAGCCCACCGCTGTAGAAATATATGAAGAAACATCACTTGTTCTCCCTTGATTTGCTACTCTATTACATGTTTTTATTTTGACTTTTTGGTCCGAGTTGCTAGTTTTATGACTTTCTAAACGCAGCATGATGTTAGTTTTGTGAATTACGGCCTCATTTAGAGTAAAACAGAGGATAAAGTAAAGTTTGTTTTTGGGTGTACCTACATTATGATTGACATATGGATGGATGTTCAGTCACATCTAACTCTCACTTGTCGAGTCTGGTTTAAAAAAAACAAACAACATGATGGTGACGGCCAAATAGGAAACTCAAGGCTTCAAAAACGTTGTTCACGAGCCATCTGTATTTGAATTGAAAAGTGTCACAATGTGCAGAGGAAATGTAATGCTTTTATTTGTGGCACATGCAAATCTGGACGGAACCGCTGCCCAGTCCCAGATTAGCAAAGCAGATTTCATCAGTGTCTGGGCACAGAGAGTGAGGGAGGAGGACAGGGGTTGAAAGACAAATTTTGCCACAGGCCAAGATTAGACAGTAGTGTGATGGATGTTTCTCCTGCTTCTAATGAAGCTCCTGTCTTGTATTAGCCCAGGGTGAAGGAAACAAAAAGGGAGGGAAGAGCAAGAGGCTGCAATAGGGGGCCAGGAGGAGAGAGTTATCTCATGCTAACTTAGTTAGCTGATAGGCTCCAGGGATACAGGAGGAGAAGGGTCAAGACCCCTACCAACGTCCCCCAAGGGACCAAGGCACAGAGAAGTCAACATTCCTGAGAAACTCTGAGACCTTCCTCCCCTAGAGAGATGGAAAGATGAGGGAAAGACTGATTGAAGGAGGAGACAGAGCACGCCTAAGAGAGAAAAAGAATGAGAGAACTTTGCATGTTCTTTCCATTTACCCTCCTCGCAGAAACAACGCGTGCACGGACACAAACGCACACTTCTCTAAGCATCCCATACATTTCATTTCTACAATGTCAGACATTGTTAGTGACTCATAAACTCACATTGACCTATGTACACTCATTCCTGTCATTATTTATGAAATATTTTTAGGCAAACTCCTAAAATAGTCTTTCTCCCCTCTCCTCCCCTTGGCTAAGTCATTTCCAGTGCAGTGGTGGCTGGCGCCTGCAGAAGTCTGAGGAGCAGGAGGAATTCTTACTGGCTGTTTGGCTCGGAGCCTCCATCACAACGATAGAGCATGTCAGGTTTATCGCTTACATGTGCATGCAAAAACAATTTGCATAATCTGTTCTTGCATTTGTTCAAAGACAATATGTGGACACATCTGAAGCGTTTGGCAGCGGTGCGGCTTGAGATTCTCACACATACCGTGAGTGCAGAACACTGATAATCACATTATTCATCAACCTTGTCCGAGATGCTCACTCGGCTGATGCTTCGGCTGAGCCCTGGGCTGCCTCCGCCTGGGATGTGAGTCATGGAGAAGATTTGTGGTGTCTAAAGGCAGAAAATGTTTTCAGTTTAATGCTTTACTTTAGTTTCTTTCAGACTGTTTGTCCATTAGATGAATGAAACATTAAAAGCAGAGAATTTAAAATGACCACAACTGTTTCTTCTACTTATAATTTCAGCATGTAACGTGCTAGAAGGAACTATTAAGTTTGCCTGTGGGCCAGACGGGCTTTGTAAACTGTGCACCCCTTATGCTGCTGCCAGGACCTCTAGACACAGCACATTCTGACAATGATTCAATTGATGTGCTGTTGTGGTACTGCGTCTGACCTCCCCACTAAATCCACACCACTCCCCCTACTGTACAGCAAGCACACGGTACCGAAAGAAACTGGAATCTCTCCTTCCTGTGGGTTTAATCAGTGCTGTGAACTCGTCAGGCATACTTGCAAAGAGCGCATATGTTGTAATTCCCAGTGAACATGTGTGAAGCATCAATTGTTCTCATGACAACAAGGCAGGAAGAGCAGATCAGAGAGGCAGAGCAGAATCGCAAGAAAGCGTTGTTTTGGTTTCCAAGTCATTTCCCGATCCAGAGCGCGTAAGCACCAACGACAGTGATTCCTGTTCGCCCTGCTCCCGTCTGTAAGCGTTTCTTCATCGGATCTAATACGGTGGCGCTTTGACAGCCCTCATTCTGCTCTCAATCCCAGCTTGTCATCTTGACAGCCCCCACTGCAGAACCCCCTCCAAACATGTAGGAATGTATGGGAATATAGCTTCTTGGAATGCCACTGGCGATCACGACCAGCCAACAAAGGAACAAGAAGGCAGTCACAAGTCTTCACTAACCCAACTGCATCCTCAATCACTCATCGATAGCCCTTTTTTTTTTTTGCACTCGACTGTGGGTTGTGTGCATTGAGAGAAAGTAAATGTAGCATTGCCAGTAATGGCCCAGTGCTGTCTGGCGGCTCTGAGTGGGAGCCGTGCCCTCCAGGAACCCCTAGTCTGGGCTGAAACCCTCCAGTATCTGGCAGCGGTTGTTGCTGCGCTCAAGGGGTGGAAGGATATTCAAACTTTCATCGTTGGTTTAAAAATAGGCTGCCCCTCTCTCGGACAAAAAAAGAGGGCCCTGCTAATAATCACAGCTCTGTACTGGCTGTCTGAAGCATCTGGTCTGAGAATGTGTCATTTTTTAGGAGGGGCCTGGGAAACTGTAGACACCACGCTTGCTGCCCAGAATAAGAACCATGGGAATGATTGAAGGGGTCTTTTTTTTTTTTGCGTGTGTGGGCCGCAGAGCTACAACTAGCCCGTCTCCTGGACCGGACTGCCTGCCTTGCCGCCTCCCGGCTGCCCAGCCAGGCATAACTCACTCAACGGACGGTTTGCCAGAAACAGATGATTTTATGGTAACACATAAAATGGCTGGGGACACGATGAGGTCAGGGAACCGTGGACATGGGAGAGATGTCCTCTCTGGAGGGTCACACTGAAATCCCATATCTCTTGGCAAGAGTGTTTAAGTGGTTTGTGACATGTCGAGGCAGATAAATTAAAATTACTACAACTATAAAGTCCACATGTAACTTTTGGCCTATTTTTCCAAACATTTGCTGTAAACTTAAAGTGCTTCACTTAAAATAGTTTTGGGAATTAATCGCATTCATGCAGAGTTGAGTGAGAAGATCTATTCTCATATCTGTGTGGCAAATGGAGCTGCAAGAAGTTCAAGAATTCAAGAAGTCTTCCAACACATAACCCCCTTCAACAACTGACCATTTGCCTTTTGGATGACTGAAACTGGCTGCTTGGTTATCACTGTCCCGGAGAGAGCGGGTCACTTCTGGTGACTAATCAAGAGGCCCTTCTGGAGAAGTTTGACTAGTCACCAGAAGTGAACCCTTGACAAGTCAAGAGGCCCTTCTGGAGAATCTCAGGCTCATAGGGAGGTCAGATATAGGCAGGATCCTGAACATTCAAGGCTTTAAAGACTCATAAAATCCTAAAATCAGATCTCACAAGTAACCAGTGAAGGGCAGTGGACTGGTATAATGAGGTCATTTCTATTGGTGCGAGTTTAAACGTTGCAGCAGAATTTTGAACCGTCTGCAGTCTTTGTATGTTTCGTTTACTGATACCAGAAAAAAAAAAAGTGCATTAGTCCAAGTCTGGAGGAGATACGAGCATGAATGACCTTTTATAAGTCTGACGGGGAAAGGAATGACCTGATCGTAGCGAGCTGTCTCAGCCGTGTGAAGCAGGACTGTAAAGGTTTGGTTTCCAGAGCGTCTAAAGCCAGCTATGAGTCAAAACAATGCTGTGATGGCGGGCCTCCGTTGGTACATTATTAGATAATGCATCCAAACTAGAAGAGCGATTGTGCACGCTTGCTGGTGCACGTGATGCTAAAGATCCATCTGCATCCATGAAATAGATTTCTTGCAGAACAATTTGCACAGTAATTAATGTTAGTATGGGTTTGGTTTCCTCTTAAACAACTCACTGTAAAGGAGGATGTAATCAGAAACACTGAATGAACACATGACCCCTGTACTGACTAATTTCAAACATTAACTCTGTTTAGTTTATGTATTTTATGCACTGACCTGACAAAGTGTCGAATGCTGAGGCATTGCCACCCCTACTTTCTATATTAGGTGGAATGTGACAGGTGCACTGGTGTGAACTGTCTCGGGCCACGATGCAGACCGCTATAAATCACCTGGCTGAGGAAGCAAACTCGCTGCTGTCGTTAACTTGGCTAACAATTAGCCTTTATAACAGAGAGAGGTGTTCATGGGAGACAAACTGGTTAATGAGTGCTGTCAGACAAGGGCTTGTCATGGAAAGCCTCTAGATCGTAACCTGAGAGAGGTGAAACCCACGACAGAGGAAAAAGTGTGTCTGAAGTGGATATCCGTGATTTTTAACTTCTACTGTGGTTCAATTCATCCATAAAATGTTTGGTGGTGTGTTGCAGTTTTTAAACAAATTAAAGGTTAACATCTGTTGCTCAGGAAACAGTAACAGAAATCCTGGGTGTTACGTTTCACCAGGGACAGTCCAAAAAGATAGATTAATATTAATCTGAAAGCTAGCTCACATCATGCACAAGCCTCGTTTGTTTGGATGTGATCACTCTCTGCAGCTTTTAAACACAGCGCTGCAATTTAATAGAAATCAGTCGACACTCCCGTTCGAATGGAGCTAAAGTTACAGGTGTTTGAATACGCAACATTTAAACTGTGTCATTCGATTTATTTAGGAAAGACAACATCCTATATTCGAACCAGAGACTTTCCCCCAGCAGTTTGCAAACAGTTGCGTCCAATAAACATGACTTGTTACGGCGCTAATCAGTTATGACCTGCTCTCATAACTTTGGCTTTTCTATTTTGCTCTCTCATTCTGTGGTAGCGCCACAATAAGCAAGCAACAAACTGTGAATGAGGCTCCTTTGATTTCTTTTTGGATTGTGGCCCCGCTGAGAATAAAGAACACGAAGACGCAGCAGCAGCAGCAGCAGCGGAGGACGTCTCTGAAGAACTGAAAACAAACCGTGACCAAATTAACAGCGACACATTGTGCAGCTCGTGTCCTTAAACGTCTGCAGACCGACGAGCGCCGACGCAGCAGGACGAAATGAGACTAATAGGAGTAGACGTACAGCATAAAGCCTTTTTGTTGTACTGTAGTTTTAGAGTTTCCAATAAGGAATATTTTAAAAAATAAATGTTTATATAGGAAGGTTTTTTTAACACTTAGTTCTGGCTGCAATCATAAATAAACCAAAGAAGACCTTTAAACAACAAATACTTTATAACTTAAGTGGGATTACAACCAATTACATCATCATCAATGCATCCATTAAAGAAATTCAGCGTCTTCTGAGAACATTCATGCCTAATATGTCGTCCTCTCTTCTGTTTTATTCAATTTTCACTAACTGTAAATCAAACCCCTGCTGAAAGAAAAGAAAATACATAAGTCTAGCGTATTGGCCGAGAGGCAGAATTTATTTTCACCGCATCATACGATAATAAAACAGCTCTGATTTGTTAGCCAAGTCTTTTTTTTTGTCCCGAGATTCAACTGTTGTTCTCAGTCATGTGTGTCATCTGACCTTTATTGCAACGGAAATAAATCACATATAAAGTCTAAATGTGTTACTGCGTAGTTAGTGAATAACCGCCAATAGAATTCACCGGACAGTCGATCTGGAGACTCGATTCTCAGCTCGGTGTCGTTTGTGAATCAGAATAAAAAAGTGTTCCTTCACAGAAATATCGCAAATCCTCACCACAGATCTACAATAAATTCTGCTCAGCTCAGTGTGCATTTACGTCAAGGGGTTAAATGTAAACTCCAGCTGATTCCTTATTTCGCGTGATTGTAGTCGTTCTGTGGGACAGATTGTGGTACAGTGAAGGAGCTCCCTATGTGTGTTCGCAACGTGCATGTATCCACTTACTACCAATCAAAGCTCTATTACTACTGCGTTTTAAGGCATTAGAGATGTCAACATTGTTAAGGCATGTGTATTGTTTTCTCAGTCAGGGAAAATTAGAAAATGAATTCCTCTGGGCTGGAGCGGAGTGTGTTCACAAGGGGGGGTAAGAGCGAGCGAGGGCGGGGTAAGAGTGTCTGTGTTGACGGAAGGTGGTGGTGGTGGTGGTGGTGGTGGGCCGGGAGGGGGATGCCAAATTGTGCACAGTCACTGGTAGATTATTTGCACTGAGACAGCTGAATTGTGGGAAAAGGGGAAGCATGGTGGCTCTGCCATTTGTTTTGCTTGTTCCCCAGACATGCTGAGTACATACTGATTTAGGACACAAACACGTTTCTATCAGATTATTCCAGAAAGCAGCGGCCCCCGTCGAGAACTTTTTTTTTTTTTTAGCAGGATATTACAGGACAGGTATAAAAAGAAAAGAACATGAATTTAGTGGAAGCTTGGTATTTTTGTCTTGGCAAAAAATGGCACATACTAAACCATATTATGTTCACGATGTGTTCATATAGTGGTAACTATTGACCTTATACAAAGAAAGTCCTCTCTCGCTGCCTCCCCCTCCTTTCTCCATTCCTGGCAAGGAAATGGCAGCTCAAGCACAGTTGAGAGCAGTTATGGCATTAGGACAACAGAGGCGTGGCTGGCCTTAAATGAGGGGACAAATTGTAGTGCAAGAAGGAGGGCTGGCGGCCAGCGGTGGCACATGGGAGGTGGCCCCCCGAGCGAGCTCAGCGGGGTCAAACCGGCCTCCCCGCCATGTGAACAGGAAAGGTGTGTGAACTTTTGCCTTGTCCCGCTCAGTCCATCATCCAGCAAATGGAGAACATCAGCCACACTGGGGGAGAGAGGCTGGCCGGGGTGGGAGTGGAGGGGGTAGGTGAACACCTCACACAGGCTCCCTTTGTGCTGTGGGCAGGGGTTTGCGTTACCGTGGGTGGGTGGGTCGGGGGGGAACTGCAGCTAAGGACATGTTCAGGGTGTAATGGAGCAACGCGAGGAGGAGGCCACGCTGCTGGAACAATTACCACTTAGTCATTATCATGCTCAAACAGATTATCATCCGTCTTGTCAGTTAAAGGTGGAGCCAGAGGTTCTAATCCAGCATGGGGTTTTTTTTAGTGAAATTCAGCAAATATCTCCTCACAGAAGCTTCACTCTGTGTGCACACTGAAACAAAAACACACGACTCTGGAAACGGGATACAAGGTGATGTAATTCAAGCAACACTATTCCAGTGTGTCCTGTGCCTTGTGTACCTTTAAACTTGTGCACAGAACGGGGGTAAAGAGAAAGGTGGTGATGATGAGGACAAAATGCTAAACATGCTAACTGGCTGAACATCATCAAACTTTCTCCAGAACCACAGACTCCACCTATGAGACGCCACCTGATCGTAAACAGACAATCCAAAAGAGCCGTGCCTTAAATTTAACCCACATCAGCTGATATCCAAAGCAACAGGATGCATCGAAAAATCTGCATTAAATATTGTGCTGCTTTATGTGTGTTTGATGTTTCTGTTTGCAGCTGCTTCAGATCATATCAGTTCAAACTGTTTGTGCTGAAGTCGAGTCCAAAGATTGATGATAAAAGTGTCTGTTTGCTTATATGTCATTTATTTCCAGGTGTTGTTTCTGATCACACTAAGCTTGAGTATAAGTACTGATGGTAATTATACTGTTTCAAACTGGACCATTTACTGTAAAACCTGCGTATCTTTTCACACGTGTGTAACAAATATTATTCATCGTGGCTGTATTCCACGTAGTTTTTCCAGTAAAAAGGCCATACTGCACATGCTGGCTCACCCTGCTCGGCTTTCTGGTAAATCTTGATGGAACATAATGTTATTAGTTGCACCTGTGCTTTTCCCTGCTTCAACTGGTGAATAAGTCATCTGTTAGAGACGGTTAAACTCAACCAGTGCTGCTCAGTTATCTATTGTGAACGTTTTAGTGAGCATCCCATATGTTCTACACTGCAGTATGTAAATGGAAAGCTTGGAGAGCCTCCCTCCACCACAACATGTGGACAAGAACAGCATAACTGATGTTTTTTAAACTCTTCTTCTGCTGGAAGTTGTTTAGAAGTAAATGATGTATACAATAAAAAATGTTTGCATATTCATTAGGGATGCACGATATATCGGCGACCATATCAGTATCGGCTGATATTGGTGTTTTTTCCGATATATCGGTATCGGTCCAATGAACAGATTTAGCCAATGTGAAAAACCGATGATTGTCTAACATTAGCGCCTTCGTCTTCAAGGTTCTCACCAGCGTTATAACAGAGTAACGGCCAGGTACACTGCTGCCTGAAAAAAATATGCTGCAGATTGGGAAGATAAGTTGTTTTCGTGGGTATGTAACTGGAAAATATTTAACAACAAGCACCGATGGAGTTTCACTACCGTCGTCTTTGGTTTTCGCTGCTATCTGCTAGTGTATCCGCCGCTACCCGTTAGCAGCATTTGCTAAGACGACTCCCCCCGGTACGCTGTAAAAAAAATCCTGGCAAGGACCCTGGTCTGTACATTTGATACTGCTGCTGTTTCACAGATGTTTTTACTTAAATGGTCCTGGACTTAAATATGTTTTACTTTTGTTATGTAATAAAGAAGACTATGTGCTCTAATTTGGCTTCTTTTGAAGAGTTTTCTCACAGTGCTTAATTATACTCATTTTTCGGCATGAACAAAGATTGAATATCGATATCGGTGACATCGGTTATCGGCGATATCAGAAATCTTAAAATCAGATATTGGTATCGGCCAGAAATTTTAATATCGTTCATCGCTAACATTCATAGCTTCATGCACATATACTGGTCAAAAAACAAATCTAACTGAACTATTCTCGTGCATTTTTGAACATGCAACGGAGGGATCTTTAATAAGCCGTGTAATATATAACATTTTGAGAGCAGACACGATGCTCATTTCCATTTTTAATTCCCTAATGCCTGCACCCACCCTCTTACACATGCCCTTAAATGCACAATCACACAGCGGTACAACCAAACATTCCAATATTACTATCACTGTGGCTGAATCTATTCTGAGATCAGAGTAAATATAGCCGGACAGGCTCCTCCCAATGGGTACCAAGTGGGAGTTCAAAAAGATTCAAAAGAACCATTTTAAAACGAAATATTTTAAGATATGTTTATAAATCCAGAATTGATTTTTGCCATTTTCTCCGCTGTGGCTGTTTATGGTTTGCACTCCTAAAATGCTCATGTTTGACTACAGCTACACTGTCATCAGTCATATGAAAGCCAGTTTATTGATCCTTTTTCCATAGTGTAACTGTTGCTTACATCATGCTAAGCAAATTCAAACAAACTTGAATAAAGCTATGTTGTTATTTGTGATTGGGAAAAAAATGTAAATGAATAGTAATATAAACATTTAAGTCTGTCAGTTCTCTTTAAAAAGACAAACTTACTTTGCACTCTCACCACGCTGGATTTGTGAAACAGTCATGTAATCTAATTAAGATGTCACTGAGTGGACAGAATATTGACGGGAAAAAGCCACAGATTTTGTCAATCTCAACGATTGATTTAATTAACTGCAAATCTCTTGCTGTGACCCCTGTAATCCTGTTTTTTTGCCTTTTTTCACCCGGTAAAAATTAAAGTTTAACTATAAATAGAGGTGGATAATGCGGTTGACCCCAGGGGTTAATTCTCAGGCTTTTGGATGCTTTCATCCCCTGGAGGCCCTCGGTCCATGCTCTCCTCAGGTTACATTACCATGAACTCGAGAACCATCACAAGGAAATGAGTTCATATGGAGAAATGAAGCCAGGATTTGGTCCGCTCGGGCACCTTTGTAGGCACTCCCAAGATGAGAGGCCGGAACAGGCTGGGCCTAAGTCCTGATTAATTCCCTGATTCCACGCTACGTCATGAGGTCAGTGGGAATTCAAATAAAGAGAGAAACTGTGGAGGGAAAAAAAAGGGAGAGAATCACCGAAGGGACTGCGGCAGACAGGATCGCTCTGCTAGAATGTGTAGTAGCGTTCTTGTTTCAACACCTGTCAGAAAGGCCGACAAACATACGTGTGAGAGGAGAGACACCTAAATGAAATATCTCAATTAATACCAGATGAAAGGGCCTGTTGAGTGCAGCCAGCGTTAGCTCTGTCCGTGCATGCCGCGCAGCCAGCAGCTCCTCTGACTAATTGCTCCTTTACATAATCCTAAAATGTTTTTACATAATCTCAGATACTGTTTACACGTGAAAACTCCTCAGGATTAGTGTTATAAAGTACTTCACCGTGCCAAGATAAATATACATCTTGCGCAAGGGACCCGACCATTTTAGCATCTATCTTTCTACATTTGTTCACCTAATCAAAATACAGTTGGACAAATAGATATATGTGGCCTGAGTACACACACAGAAGTCAAACAGCGGATGACATGTCAGTCGGCCTTTATTTCCACTATTTATTTGCTCACGTTGGTGACACTTAGAACCTGAGGCCGTTGGATTTATGTCACGCAAGTATAATAAATGCATCACGCTCCAGCGTGTTCACACACCGTAAGCTACACAAACTCACAGTGTACAAACAAACACACGTGTGTGCACAGCTACAGTCACCCCAAATTATAAGGTGGAGGAGGGGGGGGCAGAAAAAAACAAAAAAAAAGCACTGATTGCCTGAGCAGCTGAGGTCTGGAAGCTCCATTGAAAGTGCTACTGCTGCACCTCCTGGGGTGCTGAGCTCTGGGAAAATTGCCGCTGAAGATTTGTTACTGGGGGCATCAAGTAACACAACACATTCCCACTTGTTGGTAGGTGCATTTTTATTGAGAAAATTACTTCCAAAAAAAAAAAATCTCTAATATTTCAATCATAAACTCAAATGATGGTTTTAACAGTTGTTCACTTGGCGTTCAATCAAAACACACAAATGGGGGAAAAAAAGCAAAAAGAAATTGGAAGAACAACAAAAGAAACTTGAGAGAATCCGTAAAACATGGAACAAAGACTAATTTGTGGTTCTTCAAACCAAACGTCACAGTGTGTGTTTTATTAATTACGTCTTTTTATAGGATCGTCTTCATGAGTGGAGTTTTCAGTTTGTTTCCAACTTCAAATAGCACTCTTCCATTCTTCTCTTCGTGATATTAAGAGAATATTAAAACAGACAGTTTACCCACTACATCAAGTTTTCATTGTTTTGCATGATAACGAGGGCTTTCCAGAGTCTGCTCCCCGATTCATAAGAAAATGAATAGTAAACACTGACTTCCTGGAAGGAAGGAAAACTACAAAAAAACACAGAGCACTGCTGGCAGTAGTGAGCTAAATTAATGATCTGATTTGTAGACCTGGCAGTAAATGAGCGTTTGTCTCTATATGTCAGCGCTGTGATTGACTGGCGACGTATCTCTGGCTTTCGTCCCTTGTCGTTTGGAACAGACCACAAACCTACTACCTCATACTTCACTGATATAAGTGTCTTTAGCACGTATTCACAAAGCTTGGAAGGTTTCCCCTTTGTATTGCCTTTAAACATTGAGTCATGGTCAATTTAATTTGGCTTTTTTTACCAAAAAAAAAAAAGACTTGTTCATGTCAGAACAGATTTCTGCAAAGTGGTGTCAATTAATTAAATATCTGAAATGTAAAATGAGTGATAACACAACTGTTCACGCCCTTCTCATCGGTACACTAC
The DNA here is from genome assembly GCF_000690725.1 of Stegastes partitus. Lineage (NCBI taxonomy): Eukaryota > Metazoa > Chordata > Actinopteri > Pomacentridae > Stegastes > Stegastes partitus. Next base: position 94,437 of record NW_007579216.1, read on the forward strand.
AGTCCAGCATTGCACATTTGGACACTGCAGTTTTTAAGGAGGGCGGAATACTTTTTATAGGCACTGTAATCCTTAAAGTTGCATTAAAGGGTTTGCCAATGAATCGCTGCACCACCTAACGAAAAAGAAAAATGAAGGTAGTGGTGTGACACAAGAGCCAGGAGAGTCCAAACTGTGCTGCCTCTCAACGTCTGAGTTTTTAATACAGGAGGCCATCTTGTGATGGATGAAAACAGCCACGATGTCCATCAACAGCATTCATGATTAGATTATGACACGAGTCCTCATGGGTCAGACCACACCTATCGTCAAAGTCAAAAAGCCTTTATTTGGACCTCATCTACATGTTAACAAAGTCTGTTAAACTCTGTGTCTCCAGGATACCATCTAGTCATGATGACAAAACACAGCCACAAGTTAAAAACAACACCAGCAGGTAATAAATGCTCATAATCACATCAGCTTCTCAGTTATGATGCCGTATCACACGCCAGACACCTCAGGAAGCCTCTAAGTTCTTGTCTTGTGTTCCCTCACAGTGTTTAGACCTGTCCCGAATCAGTCCTGCTCCGACTGCACATGCCCCTAAAAGCCCCCCCACCGCCTCAGAACCTCCAAACCCCCAGTGCATGCATTAATCTTGTACACCCGGGAGGGAAAAATACAGCAGCTGCCAATGCAGTCCCACCCAGCAAGCCGTGTCCCAGGAGTTCTACTAATTCCAAGGTCATGAGGATGCCTCCGCCCCTTTCCTCTCACCCTGTCTGCTTACCTCAGCTGGAGAGGAAGCGAGAGGGGAAAACGGTACGAGGGGGGACGGGGAATGCTCTCCGAAGCAGCTCTGTCGCACGGACATTTGGCCGTGAAGTGAGAAGTTCCCCCATCCAGCAGATCTGAGAGCAGATTACTGAGGTGTGACGGGGCATGTATTTCAGGAGGTGGGAGGATAAGGGAGGCTCGGCGCTGTCCTCGGAGTTCTCTCCATCTTCAGTGATTGAATATTTCATTAGTGGCGCCTGGGCCGGTACCAGACATTCCTAAATCTGCCTCCTCCTCCTCAGTGACCCCTCTCAGGTGGCGGACGCAGGAGACTTCTATTAATCTGATTCCGCTGGAGACACGGAGGCTTGACCAAGATGTGTCTTGTTTTTGCAGATGTCTGAAAAACCCCGAATGCAAAAATGCCACATCGGTTCAGCGTCAACTGTGTTTTGTTGCTGTAGTTGTCATTTTCGCTGCACTTTCACCTGCGTTAAGCAAAATCTGATTAGCATTTAGAAGCGTTAGGAGCAATTTTTGATGAAGTTACACACACAATATTACAAAAAATATACTTTAGAGAATGAATTAAGAGAGATATGTTTGCCTAAATTACCTTCACAATAATGTGAGATAGAAAATTCTCACAGTGTCCTATCAGTGCTGATGTTTCTGCATGAATTGGCCACTTTTTAGGTTTACATTTGATTTTTATTCGCCCCAAACAGGAAACGTAATATTACCGTCTGTGCAGACTTCGGCTATGTGTAGCTAGCAAAACTTTTACCGATCTCAGAATTAACCAGAAGCTCAATTTCTCTGTGTTGTTTTGGTTCAGTTCCTCTATTCTTCCTATTATTTCTGTAGCCTTGGATTAAGGGGAAATTTTCCAGAAAAAATTTGAACTCAAAACTACTTTCTTTTCACATTGAAAATAAAAAAATCTTGACGTTTTATTCTGCTGCACTGCACGCTTTTTTGTTAACCTAATCTCAGAATGCGGGCCGATTATAACGAGAGACTTAGACCGACAAAATTCCAAGTATTTTTTCTTTCTCTTAACTTTTAGGACCCCCCGCTAAAAACTGCACATGTCGCATGTTGTATGACTCGCATACTTTGTTCTGCATGAGCAAAGTCTTTTAGGCCTGTTTTCTCAACACGTCTTTTCAGCGCAGGAAACGTGTTGAAAGGATGCCCTCTTTGTATTGGTCATAAGTAAGATAGTCGCTGTAATAAATAGCAACTTCTTTCAACACCGTGAACTTTCTCGCCAACTTTCGGGTGTGCAGTGAAATGTCAGCCTTTGGACCCACCACCCACCTCCTCCGCTCCCTGTGTGAAGAAAATATTAGCATGCAATTCTCATTTAGCACAACGTAGCATTTCAAAATAGTGAAAACGAATGACAACAAGCTTATCACCTGTTTTAAGTCATGCACGGAGCAAGGGCGCGCTCAACATGCACTTTTGTTTTACTAAGTAATCAGGTTTTCTTTTTGTCCCTTTGCCAACCCCATGTTTGATTCTAATTCAATCAGCAAGTCCATATGTTGCGACCTTTTTTTTTTTCTTCTCTTTGGAGAGTGGAGCCTATGAGGCTGTTGCATTAATCACCCCTTTAAGCCAGCTCTCCCACCAGTGTCCAACAGACTCATTAGCTGAACCAGAGATGTGGTAGTCATAAATCCTGTTGGGGGGTAAGCAATGGTATGTGACAACCATGGGAGAAATTATCAGCCAGGATGATCCACAATGTGTGGAGTTACCTACAAGGGAGAGATGCATCGACTGGGAGGGAGAGGAAAAAAAAAAAAAAAAAGTTAGGTGTCAACAGGCCCCAGCATCCAGACCTCAGTCCAGGTTGGTGGGTAGTGGGACCCTGACAGTGGGAGATGAATGGGAGGGAATTATCTACTCACTCGGCCAGATAATTGCTCCATTTGGCCCTGAGTTAGAGAATAGCTTCTAATTAGCTCCCTGCAGTCCCCTAGACCTTCACTCCTCCCCCAAAAGAAAACACTCTCACACATGTTGGAGGTTTAACCAACTGGGTCACTTTGATGACACCTAGAAAGTTGCAAACCCCTCAGCCAGTTGGCAGCGCGTCTGATTTGAATGATTTTCCACTTGAAAAGAGAGAAAAGGTCCATTGTTGTTTAACCCTGATTACCAATTTGGTGCAAGTTGGTTTTTTCACACTGTAGCTGTCCCATATGAGTGAATGATTTACAGATCGGCATCGACGTCAGGTTTTCAGCTTAGACGTTTGAGATACGCCAATGAGCAAAAAGCAGTTTTAGTGTTGGATTATAAAGGCAAAAAACCTTATCTAATCATTGAAAGGATTAGCATAGCGATATGCACTTACTGGATTTCTGTTGCATAAATGGTTCATACCACTCATGTGTCCTTATGGATAGTTTGATGTTACACACTGAGAAAAACAGTTCAGCTCTGCTAAAGAATAAAAACAACCCTAACCGTTACCTCCAAAGCTCACTAATCCCCCTTTTATATTGAATTTTGGAGTCATTATCCAAAAATAGCAACATTACTCATTCATTTTGTTTGAAAGTAATGCATTACTTTACTAATCATTACCTGTAGAAAGTAATCTGTTACACTTCTCGTTCCGTGGAGACTTCATCTCAACGTTGCCTGACGTACATTCATTTATTTATTTTTTTTAACTTCTTATTTCATAGTTTTAAGAGTGTAAACAATGAAAGAGAGAACAAACAAAAAAATATTAGCAAGGGTGCATACACAAGCAGCAGTTGATCAACAGTAAAGTTTTTGTACGAATTATACATCAGTTTATATTCACAACCTGGGTATTTCCTCAAAAGAAAAAAAAAACTGAAGTTGTAAACAAAGAAAAACAAACAAAAAAATGGCAAAAACAAACAAAAAAAGCTTTCTCTGTCTATTTTGTTTGACGTACATTCATTTATTTATTTTTTTTTACTTTTTATTTCATAGTTTTAAGAGTGTAAACAATGAAAGAGAGAACAAGCAAAAAATATTGGCAAGGATGCATACACAAGCAGCAGATCAAGTTTTTGTACGAATTATACATCAGTTTATATTCACAACCTGGGTATTTCCTCAAAAGAAAAAAAAACAGAAGTTGCAAACAAAGAAAAACAAACAAAGAAAATGGCAAAAACAAACAAACAAACCTTTCTCTGTCTATTTTGTTTGACATACATTCATTTAATAACATAACATTAAACCCATATGTGCCTTCATGTCATCCCTATCCAACTCACCAGGATCTTTCTTTTATTCTCTTTAATGAAGTATTGTCACAAAACCAACCATGAAAACCAGCACAAAGTGCAGCTCACACACAAATGTGAAAACAAAAAGGTTTAATTTTATATCTCACACAATCCAGATTGGTAAACTATACTGCCTCAAAATAAAACTAGTAACTCTGACTGCTAGTTATTAGCAACTGCAATGTGATTACTGAATTTAGGACCCCTTGTTATGCAGAATATCCCATTTCTTTAAAAAAATGAAAGTGTAAAAGCAAGTTGTAGTTTATTTACTGTTGTTGTCTTTATACTGAGCTAATCTAACCAGCTACTGGCCATATGAGGTATCTTAATTCTACATATCTTATCTAACTAATGAGGATATTGCCTGTAAGGTCAAACTTTTCCAATAAAAATCCTCTTATGTTCATCTATAACAAAGTTAACCAGTAATGCATCTCACTGACTTGTGCTGTCTCTGATTTTCATGCCGTTACTTTCCTGCTGAGCCGCAGCATTAAGAGGAAAATTCACATCAAAGTAACTGCATCAAAATGTGAATGACCTTTTGGGCTGTTATCACCTTTACACTAATAAAGAGGCGGGGGAGCCTCTCCACTGATTGACGGTTTTCACCATCGGCGGGAGGCCATTTACAACTGAGCCTCTCTAATTAGCATTCTGTTTATTTGTTCTCACAGTTCAAGAGCAACAAACCTCTCCCATTTCCTCCTGCTGCTGATAGGATCCATAAACCCAGAGTCCCTATCAGTACTGTGGCCTGGAAAGAACTGCATTTACACTGCAGCAGAGCTTTTGTCGAATCCTGTCGTGCAATCTAATGTTGACCTTTGGTGAAAGTCGATGACTATATTCCTGGATTCAGATACCTCGCCTGTCCCTTTTGCAAATCTCAGATGTTGATTTAAAGACGTTTAAAAGCAGAGGAAATAAAAGTTGGGTCAGCTGGGAGCAGCGCGGAGAAGATAACCTCCAACACCGGCAGCAGTAGAAGGCGGTGACAGGTTTAGTGCACATGCCTTGTGTCCCCGAGAGCGGACTGCAGGGACCTTCTGACATGCGTAAGCCTGCAGAGAGTGGCCCTGCTCTGGGCCGCTGTTAGGGTTGAGTGGGGTTAAAGTGGGTGATGATGGCTGGAAGGATGGAAGAGTCGGGACGGGTTCAAAGAGTCGCGATAACCACCTCGACAGCTTGGCCTCAGATGCGATGAGGACAGGAGGCCGCGGGACATGAATGGGACGCTGTATGAAATGTGGATGTGGTGGTTGGTGATGGCGCCTGCTGTCCTCAGGGGTTATCGTCCCGTTGTGGATGCACACTCTAAAAGCTGTTGTTTTGTAGTTCGCTTAAAAGACACGCAGAGCCTTGTGTAACCCGCTAATTTACTCAGACCCCAGAAGACCCTGGTTGACTCACGGATGCAGAAAGTGTAGCACCAGCATAAGACATTACGAAACACTGGACGTAATGGATGTCAGACACTCTCACAATGGTTAAAACAAGCATCAACCTTCGCATCCGTGAACTTTTCGGGGCAGACTCAATTTCAGGTTCATATTTTCATATTATTGGAGATCCATCTCATCTGTCCGCTGTTTGTTTGAAGTGATTTGAGATATCCCAATGTAACCACAGGAACTAAGGGGCTGTGGAGACTCCATTGGCAAAATGGGTGGGGATAATGGGAAAGGCACCCTGGGAAAATAAACTGCAGCCGGTAGATCCCCGTATGCAACACAATCCTTTCTCAAACTCCCCTGTTTATGGATGTTGGGATTTCTTTCTGCAAGTGTGACATATTTCTAACCCAAGTCATACGAGCGCTCGTCGGAATAAAGGTGGTGTTTATGCGGGGGCAACGGGCTGCAAAACACTCGCGAAAGCCGACACGATTTGCTTGATTTGTTGACTGAACGGACATGTCCAAGTGCAGGCGAAAACACAGGCTCACCAACGGAGAGCAAGTGATGTGGTCCTCAGAGACAATGGTATATCATTAAGTCATTAGTCACTGGTTTTGTTTGACAGCCGGGGATTTATCACTTTTCCTTGAGAGGAAAAATAAAGGTCAAGTGAACATGAAGGTTTACTATGAGGGTAGATGTAGCTGTGGTCATTATATATACATACACATATTTATAAGTCAGATATCATGAGCATGAGAACAAAAAAAAAAAGTTGAAGTTCAGCAGCATATAGCCCAGTTTTGGTGACTTAAATACGTATAAATCAGCCCGTAAAGCCGGTATTGGTGAGTTGAGAATGTGTCACACATCACCTCTGGGAGAATGAGTGCAGCAGAGCCCGCAAAGTGGATGGAGCTGATAAAGCTGGATTGTCTGGCCGTAATCAGAGCCAGATGTGGTCAGGCCTTCGCCACGGTGGTCCGACCACATCTGCTGTGTCAGGGGGAGTTTGGGGGGGGAGGGGGGCGAAGGCGGGGTGGGGGGGAGGGGCACAGCTGGACGACCTCTGACCCAAAGAAGGGAACCACGAGCCAAGGTTGACAGCTGCCATGGACGAGGCAGGCGACCTGCTATCATCTCCTTTGTTCGCATGTTTTACAAGTCGGCTCAAAAGTTTCAAGATGAACTGTTTTTCTGCTCACTTACTTTTTTTTTATTTTTTTTTTTTACCATCCATGTTTCTTTATATTATTTTGCCAGGTTTAGGCTTTTTTTTTTTATTATCTCATGAGCACATTTATTGGCACGGTTCTGATTTTTAGCCTGTAAAGCAACATGACATTATCTTGGCAATCTCAAGCAACCGCGTTCACATTACTGTCGAAATGCATGTATTCATTCCAGCTTACAGGCCCCGCTTTCCCTCAGCCAGCCGTTCACCAAACAGGCAAACAGGCCCAGTAAAGCTGTCAGTGCAGCAGGTAAACTGACTGACATTATCTGCACGTTCACTATTAACCCAGAGGCGGGAGCTGTAGCCAGATGATGGACAGCCTTGTGGTGGAGCTTGCCCGGAGCTATTAGTAGATCATTGGAGGAGTTACTTTTCCCTTCCTGTCCTCCACTCTCCTTGGAAGAAGAAAAAAAAAACGTGATTCTGCTGTTAAACAGAGAAAATCACAGGGACATTTATTTTGTGGCTCACTTTTTCAAGCATTTTTAAGTTAATGTTTGCACGTATTTTACAAATTGTTCTATTTTTACACCCTACTTTTTGCTCTCAGGATGTTTTTGTCATATTTAAGAATGCTATCCAACTCTTTTTTACTGAAAACGATGTCTAAGGCTTGGATAAATGGGCCCTTTCTGTGCTTTTAGCCTGCTTTAGATCCCACTTATTTTCATTTTTAGACAATCTTTCCCATAAAATACTTGCTAAATGTGTTTTACATGTGTCATCGGTAGCCCACACCCCGTTTCAGCCGAAAACGATGATAGAAAATAAAGAACCTTTCATATCTGGTTTTGATGGATAAGGAGGGCACGCAGTCAAACATAACTCCCTACACTTGAGGCCCATGCGGCGCAGCGATAGGGGTGAGTCGTCGTCACCATGGCAGCGGGCGCTCTATCTCCTGCGCCCGATGATGGAATTGCCATAAAAAAAGAGATTTATCTGTCTTCACAACAGCCAGAGACGAACGAGGTGCTGCGTGACGTATCGCCACGACGGCCCAGTCTCTTTAGTCTCACTGCTTCAGGTGCCTCATATTTCCTTCCCCCCGAACCCCCTCATTTTGGTACGGCGAAGGTATGCATTTATCAAGAGGAAGAGACCTAAATCATTTCTTGCACCCAAGCTAGGGGTTGGAATGCCACGGCTGATATGGCTGAACACACTTGTGCTCGGCTGCGCATTCTTGCTTGCGTGCATGTCTCTGCGTATGTGCAACGTTCAGGTTTTCTCCTCGAAGGTCGAACGGACGCGAGAGATGAATCCAGGTAACTAAGGTAAGAAAGCCACTTTGGGATTTACCAACCCCTCCAAAAAAAATAAAAAAATTAAAAATGACATATTATATGTGGGTTAATTTTAGACACTTTTTCCAAAACCATTCCTTAAATCTCCATCTTTGGACACTAATTAATAACTTGTGAGGAACGTGAATTACTGCTTGGGCACGAGGTAATTGCCAACTGTCACTTGCCACCCTGAATTATCCCGTCATCACCTTTAACGTATCACATTATGAATTATTGTCTGACTTGAAGTACAGGTTTTTGCCGTTTGAAGTCGGGTATCTGCGTCTAGACACACCCATGGTGACACTCGTGTCGTGTAAACAGACCCAAAACAAACGGCGATGATAACTTCATCGTCGCTTCAGTTGGACTGTTGTAGGAAGCGGCGCATCCAGATGACAGACGCAATAAAATTTAATTACCCAACTCTGCTTTTGTCTGTTTTAACTGTTAAATTTCAATAATAGCACTTTGTTTTTTCTCTGTCTTCCCAACACAATCACTTATTTACCGTCTGTCACCAACAGAATTTAAGTAACTTTGTAGGAAAATGAATACAGATGGAGGAATTCTTCTGACATCCTGTTATCAGCGCCCAGCGCTCCATTACATAAGAGCGATAACACCCGGGGTTATGCTAAAAGTAATGGGGGGGAAGAAAAGATAGAAAGCACAGGCACCTCCTTCAGAGCTCAGGCATTTCCTTATGGGATATCCCCCCTCCAACATCACAACTTTTGATGGCAAAAGGAGAGATGTAGGAGAGGAAAAAGTGAGTGTCGAGCTGGCGGGGTCCATTAGGATGTGTTCTCCTGGGAGCTGGAGGGTAGCAAGCTACGCTGACCTCTAATGGGTCTGAGTGACAGCCAGTCGGCGCTGGATCAGCCGGAGAGGAGTGGCTGGAAAGAGGCCCTTTCTCCATTGTTCTCCCTGTGACGTTCCCTGCCATGCTTCACTGAGGGCAGGTGCTTTAGGGTGTCAAAATAGGAAGACCCACGGACAGGCTTGGCTGCAGTCCATGCTCCTCTGACACATGACAAAAGCTCCACTCTCACCTCGGTACAAAGGAGGAGACCAAAAGTGAGAGCAGGTCGTTCGCAGAGAGCTGCTAGAGACTCTCGGAGCTTAAACGGGAAAGGGCTGACTAACCTTTCGACCCAAAATGAGTGCGTTCTGGAAAGATTTTCTCATCTCCTCTTGTTTGCCGGGCGAGTTCGTCACACTAGGAGCTGATAAGCGTCGTTCCACGGGAGATGATAAACGATCGCCATCCAACAAATACTTCTTGTTGGTCTTGACCAACCGATTCCAACGAAGCATTGTTAACAATCATGGAAGCACAGGCAGACACAAGTGCTTTTCCTGCCACTGATTTATTCGAAGACTTCTCTCCAAATCCAACATTAAAAACTAAAACACACACGAGAAATATAGACCACGTTAGCCTAATATAAAACAATAGCATGTGTGTCAGGGGTGTCCAATCCTGGTCCTGGTTTTAGATGTGTCCCTCTTCCAGCACACCTGATTCAAATGATCAGGATCGTTATCAGGCTTCTGCACAGCTTGATGATGAGCTGATCATTTGAATCAGGTGTGTTGGAAGAAGGAAACATCTAAAACATGCAGGACTGTGGCCCTCCAGGACCAGGACTGGACACCCCTGATGTATGTCAAATAACATTTTAACCCTATTTGGGACTTTTGGGGTCTTTTGGACTCCGGGCCATTTGGTTTAGGTGACAGGTACTGTTTTTTAAAATATAAAAAGAGGAACATTTGTCATGCATGTGGAACCAAACATACGTCAACTTATCAGAACATTTACTAAACACAGTATAAAAGTCTATAATGAAAACCAACAAGTATTTTGCACTTATTCTTTCTTGGGATCCAAGACCTTGGGGACCTTCTACGTATGGCAACGTGAAAGTCCTTAATAGGGTTAACAAAGTAAATATAGACAAATAAAATACCTCGCTGGCTGCATGCTACAAAAAAAGGGGAACTGTCCTTGAGTCTCTCTAATAACCAGCATAAACCCTTCACTGGTGCATATGATGTACTTGCTTGGCGGTGCATATATGAGTCGAGGTTTGCACATATCTTCGAGCTTAGACTTCGAAATAATGCTAACGATACTTCTACTAAATGAAATAATTTGTAAATAACAAATGCAGCTTAAAAGAACTCTCAACTATGAGATTGGTCTTAGAAAAAAAAAAGAGATTGGCAAACTCAATAAATACTAAACAAGGGAAAAGACGCAGATAAAGAACAATAAACCCCGACGGGACGATATCCAAATGGATGAGCGAAAAGGAGCCAAGTTGTTATCAAAGCCCGAGTGATTATTTTCCACAAGATTTTCCTGTCAGGATGTTATGAATGTCCCTGTGCTCAGTGGCCAGTGATAAACGGTGTCACTTCTGCTGTGCTGATGTCATACAACAGCCTCAAGGACCGGCTTCCTCCTCGGTAAGTGCGAGCTGAAGGATGGGCTCGCTGTGTCCTGTCCGGCACAGATGGCTCATGCATGTGTGTGTGGTATAGATGGCTTTCCATACTTTCCATCGCTCTTAAAAAAAAAAAAAAAAAAGGGGTCTTTTGGGGGGATTTTAACCATTGCTAACCCACACGATCCCCCCACTCCCTCTCTCTCTTGAAGTATTAGAAGCAGGAACACATTTCTGTACAGAAGCAATTGGATCTATCATCATTACAGCTGCTCCAGGAGACATTATTTACACTAGTTACTGCATTATTGATTGTATTCTATCCCCCAGTATTTGCAACGTGAGAGCGGAACGTATTTATGTTGGCAGCCAAAAACACTTCCACGGCAATAATGTATGCCGTGGCGTTGCATTAACAAGTCTCAGTGCTTTGTTTGTTTTCATAGTGTATCGAGCCTTTGCTTTGCATTTGGATAATTGGGGTTAGGTTTCCTGCAGTGTGAAAGAAAGCCGGCCAGGAATGTGTACATTTCACTGACACGCTGTAGAGGACAGTCACATGGAGAGATTTCTGTAGGTCACATCGCCGCCTGCTAGCCGAGGTGTCGACACTCGCTTTGATTCTGCCAACTTTGTTGAGTTTCAAATGTGGGACGTCGGTGCATCATCATTATTCCAGCGAAATGCATGTTATCAGACATTTCTTTGATGCCAAAGGGGGATTGTAATTTGATTCATGGGAATTTTGAAACCCACTGTCTTCGTCATCAGCTAAAAAACTGAACAATCTGAACCTGATGCGTCCACATGGATGCAAAAGAATTCTTTTGCATGACTTTCTCATTTTCCTCAGAACTTTATCTGCTGCCGGTGCTGGTGAGATTGCAGGCTGACGAAATTTTCCCGAAGCCAGGGGAGTCTGTGGCCATTGTTCTGGGCTCTGACGGCAGCAGGGCTGTCGCTGATGGACAGCACCACTGATTCGCCCGTGCTTCCTGTGCAGACCCAGACGCAGCTCACAGTTTGCTCCGCCGGCCTTATCATGCATGTCACCGTGCCAGGAGAGAAGGGAAAAAAGAAGAGGAAGTCGGGGGAGTATTAAGAGCGCGAAGGCTTTTTTTTTTCTCCCCCTCTTTATTCTATTTTGCTTGACAAGAAGTCAATATTGAGTCCGAGTCGAGGCCCAAATAAGCGACATGTGTAATATTTGTGGTGGAGGTAGGAGCTAAAATACGACTTTCATTACGTTTCTCCCTGTTTGGGCACGATGTGATGCGAGATTGTTGCCGCCGATAAGATAAGAATGTAGCAGTCGCCTACTCTGGTTGCTGGTGCAGGAGGAGGAAATTCCTATCTGATGGGATTTTCAAATTGGATTTTGAATGGTCAGACAGGGAAGGAGAAAAAATATTTACACAAGTGACATCTCCGTCACTGGGAGTCGTGGGCACGGCCTCTGGGCAAACAACAGAAACACACCACAGTCAGTAAACAGCCGCGAGACTGGTGGACATTTGGCTGGAAGCTGATATATCTGACGTAGTATCTCTCACTTAGGTCCAGATTTTTAACTAATTTGATCCATGAATTATTTTACGTGCTGCAGCAACTTAACTGGATATTTAAAGGTGATATATTTAAAGCAAAACATTTTAACAACTCTTTATAAAATCATTTAAACCACAAATCTCATAATCTGCACCCCTAACTGGTTTCTACACAGGTCAGATCACTAGCTTAACACTTCATTTAACTTTAATTTGTATAGTTAAGCTTTTAACAAAAAAAAACAGTTGAGGAATATCCAAATAAAATGCAACGTTAAAAAGTGTTTGACATGAAAAGACCGACTCCAGACCCAGTTTCGATGAGCTCAAGCACGACAATACTGTTTTTCCACATGTTAAAAAAAGACTAAATTCATTTTTTAACAAACTTAGTGTCCTGTGAAGCCATCCACTCAAGAAATTGTGTTAAAACTGAGATAAAAGTAATTTCTTACATTATTGCAGAAAAAAAGCACATTTTTATCAAAAACCAACACTTTTATTGGCAGATTTGAATCAGTGTTTGATTCTAACATCCAAATCAGTCACTGTGAGCCAATGAAGCTGAAAGGAAACACATGAAGTCATCGCCTTTTTACTGCCTCCATCACAGAGGTACAGCATGTGTCCATCCTGTAGTAGGTGGAGATACGACCTCCGTCTCTGTCCACTAACATGCACCAATATTTCTCTTTCTCCAGATCAGATATGCAGGATGAGGCTTGTGTGCAGAAACACATGCAAATTTTTGTAACTGCCTCCCTACTAATAAAGGAAACGATTATGACACCCTCACATTATCGTATCATTTAAATCCCTCACACAAAGCTCCTATTGTGTCTGCTGTCCTTTAGCAGTAAGCTGCTGTCCTCTAAGCACCATCTAGGACTGTCTGAATTCCTCCGAATTGCTTCACTGAAATACCAGAAAAGAAAAAAAAACACACCAACAGAAGCTGCATCCAAGACGTTTAAAAACCGCACCGGACTCTTGACCTCACTGTCAAGCGCTTGTCAGAGCCCATACGTTTGCCCTCGTTGTATGGCGAGTCAATTATTGAGAAAGTGCATGAGCGGAGGGGGTCAATGTGTTTTTCCAGAGGTTAAATCAAGTGTGTAACCTCCGCATTGCAGATTGATGGCCGCCTCACGACAGCCAATGAAACAGGCACTTTTGCAAACTTTGTGTGGCCAGACGTCCTGGACCTCGGTTCCAGAGAGGAGGTGCTGTGCCAGGTGGCTGCAGCACAGAGCTGTTTATTTCTGCGAGCTGCTGGGAGACTGCAGTCCTGCAGCCGAAGCAGCCCCCGAGCTTTCATGTTCCCCCTCCGTACGGCATGCCCTGTGCACTTCGCCTGCCTGTTATGAGCATGAAGTAAACAAAACATTAGGTCATCATAAATCACCGGCCAATGACATGTCTGGAACGGAGATTAGACGAGCAGAGTAGAGCAGTGGAGCACAGGGAAGCCTGAAGTCTGTCGTCCCGCCGCCGGCCTGCAGCTCCTTCGCTCCTCCTCGGTCCCAATGTGTAAGATCATTATTAAAATTGCAGCTCAATTAAGATAAGACTAAATTACTTTCTCTGTCTCCCGCTTTGATGTGCGGGGGGATTTTTCCTCTTTCTACAGTTGAAAAAGAGGCAGTTTAAAAGGAGCAGGGGGTGGTGGGGGGGCAGGAGAGGGGGGTAGACAATTGCTCTGAGCGTGCTTTGATGTTGGGAGTCCTTAGCGTTGGTCTGATTGGAAATGTGCATGCTTGTTTTTGACCGCTTTCAGACAAAGCTCCATTTTCAAAAAGTGAACGCTACATCTCATTTGCTTCATTGCAAAGACAATTTAACCTCCTGGCAGAATTGTGAGTAAACATGTGTGTGCATGTGTGTGTGCGCGTGTGCGTGTGTGTGTGTGTGTGTGTGTGCATGTGTGTGTGTGTGCGTGTGTGTTTCATTCCACTTTTCCTGAACTCTTCGTTTCGGTTGCCACAGGCTCCGAGCGCTGAAACGTGACTTCTTCTTCTTCCTTCTTTTTTTTTTTTTGTTGTTTCTGGGTCAGCCCGTGTCTATGCTGAATCAGTGTAATTGAACATGTTTCCTACCGCTTGTAGAGTACGATGGTGCAGACCGAAGGGGTGCAGCGTGTGGAGGAAAACTTCCACAGGATTAAACGCTGGAGGATCTGATTGCAGCTGGCGAAGGATATGAGATAATAACACAATGGAACATAGAAAAGTAGTAGACTGACTGTGTTTTTTTTTTAAATGTTTGGGAAAGAAAAAGGGAAAATTTCAACACTGCATTCTTTGTTTGGATAAAATTCCAAATGCCGTATGATACAAAAACACCTATTTGCATGATGGTATAACGTTTCCCTGCGACTGGAGTCCATTGTTCATCCTCGTGCTCTTTGTCTTAAAAGTTCACGTATTTGCCTGACTTCTCACTGTAAACACAAAGGCAGAAACATCAGAGGCCCACGGACTGGGGATGTTTATATGAGCAGAGAGCCTGGAGATGGAACAGAGATATGAGTGCTGATCTGTGAAAGGAACCACCGCTGTATCGCCGCTGCTGCTGCTGCTGCTCGCCATCACACACAAACACCATCTGGCTGCCTCTCGCCGCACAGAGAAGACCTCACACCTGCACACCTCGCAGAAGAAGCTCCGACGGTACGCGAATATGAGCCGAGGGTTTGTCGGTTAGTGGCGCAGTCAAAGTGAAAAATGTGGGAGTGCGAGACGGTTCCGAGCTGCAGGAGGTTCACAGTTTAAATGATTACCAACACATTTTGGGAAGTGTATACAACTCTGACATTTTCGTTCGCTATTGTTCTCCTGATGTGCACAAATAAAACTCTGCTAACTTGTTTTTATTTTCTCTCCCCCTTGTTTTCTCAAGATCTTTTTTTTGTTTGATTTCTCTTTAAAATGCAACCGAAGCACGAAGAAGGAGAAAGGACGACTCGGAGACAATTAGTTAAGTGTGTGACGAGTAAACAACTGGCTGCTGGGAAAAAAAGAAAAAGGCCATCAGGAGGAAGAGTTTCCCTCTCAGAGGTCAGAGGGCAGTTTGACTCAAACTCAGACAGCTGACGTCTGTGGTGCATTTCAACTCTTATTGTTGTGCCACTCATACGTAGGATTGTGTTATTATTATTACGAACATATCACATTACATAGTCGGCAAAAAGCGCCTTGAAACAATGGAGTGTTTTCCCCTCTCAGATCTCGTCATGTTTTATTCATTATTATTACTCCAGCAGCTTCATACTGTTTGTTGACGCTGTTTCGGGCGATTCCAAAATCACGGCTGCCACAATAATGCCTATGTGATGATGGCGTGTTGTTCCATCCGCGCCGTTCCACTTTAAATAAACCCAAGCTCGCATCTCCTCGGAAACTGTGAAAATCTGTAATAGTTGCGGCTTAGGTCAGTGTTATTCTTTTTTTTTTTTTACCGGTTTGTTTTCCCTCGCCCGCGTTTGACCTCACACCCTATTCTGCATAGTAATTCTCCATCACAGCATGTTACTCGTGTGTGTGTGTGTGTGTGTGTGTGTGTGTGTGTGGGGATGCAGATAAATCCCTGCTTCCTGCTATTCTGGTTGCAGGGACTGATCAGCAGAGTGTAGCTGAAACTGGGAGCAGCATGCATGAGTGTGAGAGGAGTAATCTCTCTATCTCTAACACACACACACACACACGCACACGCACACACTCACACACACACACACACACACACACACACACACTCACACACAGTATTCACGACTTCAGAGGACACTAAACTGACTTATACACTAAATCTAAACTTTAACCGTAACTTTAATCCTAATTAACCCAACTGGAAAACACGTCTTCACTTTAAAATGTGTTTTTTTTGTCTCTATAATAAGGACAGCTTCCCATAATGTGACTGTGTAAACAGATTTAGGTCCTCACAACATAAGGAATACCTGAAACACACACACATGCTTTCATCCTTTCACAAGCATGAAAAAATAAGAAAATTAAAAATGCAACCCTGACAAATAATGTTATTGATCAACAAGCAAACCGGAGTAATCATCATGATGTGAGGTATTATCATGTAAATAATGATGCGTGTAATCCAGCAAACTGAAATAAATCTGATGACTCCTCCTCCTCCACCTAAACATCACTTAACAGATCTGTCGTCGATATGATAAAGGGCAGGAAGGACCGAGGAGAGGGACGAGGAAAGAGCGGCGTTGGCATTTTCCCCTAATTGCACGCTGCGCTGTTGACGTTCTGATTAGCCGTAGTAGCTCTGAATTGTCAGCACGTTTTAATCAGATCACTTTATGACCTGTTGACCCGCCGCCTGTGATTGACGGAGTTAATGCCTTATCGCATATTTTCATCTCTGACTTGAGATCTGCACATGAATCTGTTTTTAATGAATCAGCTGCAGCATAATGGATTAGTGTAATCCCAGCGTCCCGGGGAGCACAAAAAGCTGTTTTTTTTGATTACATAATTTCTTCAGAAGATGTAGCAAGGCCCGGACTGCGAAAAAAAATACAAGATAATTAGTCGGTTCTTCGTGGTCCCAAGTTGAAAACAAATGCACACATGATTTCACAATGTCTAAACACTGAAGGCAGGAGAACGCTTGCACACAGCCCTGCCAGGAATTAATTGCCAATGGGATCTTTGGAAACCTCATACGGCTTTACGTCTTCACACACACGCACACCACCATCTCCCCTATTAAAATCAAATTTCAGGTTTGTTTTCCTCAGTGATCCACCTCCTGTGCACTTCTCTCCCCCACCTCCTCCTCCTCCTCCTCCTCCTTCTTGTTCTATTTTAGGGAAAGACAGAGTTTTGCCTCCAATTCATCACTGTCTCTCCCTCTCTGCTCGCTGTGACACTTTCTTTCTCCTCCGTGGAGGGACCGGAGGAGTCGAGAGGGGTCACTTCCAACGCTGCCTCCTTTTCTTTTTGGTCTAGATGACACCCACCCACCCACCTACCGCTCTGGGTTTCAAAGCTGGGAGGAGAGGTGGGGGTGGGAGAAAACAGATGTGATGCTGGTTGGTGGGTGTTTGTATTTACATAGATATCCTTTTTACTGTCATTTAAATTGGGCTAAATTAATTAACTTTGCCTGAAATAGCACACTAGCAGCTAATGAATTTTCTAATTTATTGTCTTGAGTAAATGTGGAATGATTTGGTGTCAGATTCTGAATATTGAATGTTGGAATCCTCATTAAGTTTTTCATGCAATGTCAGTAAATTAAGTGCCTTTTTTATTTATATTGCATTTTTTTCTATTTTTTGAAACAAAAAAAATAAAGCTATTATAGTTTATTTTTTTGCACGTGTTGTCTGATTGCAAACATTTATTATTTCAGGCATTTGACAAAATTTTAGAATCATTTTTAACCAAAATATTGAATTTGTTGATATTTTAATTTAGTTTATATTCAATATTAACAAAGCAGGGTTAAAGAAAAACCTACAATACAGCCCTAAAAGACACAGTGGCACCAGGTAGGATTATTTATTTGTTTGTTTCTCCTATTCTTCTTTATTTATCATCTGTGAAATGTGCCTTTCTGATCACCAGGACACACTGTTTGTCTGACAGCAGTCTGCTCGTGTTTTCATAGCCCAGTGGCCGCCTTGCTCCATAAACGAGATGAGACCCGCGAAAGACACAGACAACTGCTACTGTGGCTCAAATAGCAGTAGCTGGACAAGTCTGGAGCCTCATGAGTTCAAGTTTGCTCGCTTCACTCCCTCCCTGCCATCAGCGATCCACCAAAACCCAACGAGATCTGCGCAGAAAATGTAGTTTGAATCGAGGCTTTTATATTGAAAACACACCCGGCTGATGTGTTGCATTGTTTTAATTAACACTAATCCACCTAATTATGTTTATTTTAATATGAGCTCGACACACATGTGCTGTACTAAAAAAAGAAAAAAAAAAAAGCAGAAGATCAAGGCGTCAGAGGAATTGGCAAATTAGTTTATTTTGTGTTTTAACAATAAACTGCATTTATCCTCTTACATGCCGCAATGATGGAAGATTTCAAAGTATCCTGTAATTAAGTAAGAAATAAATCTGCAAATATAGGGGGAAAAAAATCTGATTTTATCACCAACACCTGCGACAGAAAGCAGTTTTATTCCTGACCCGAGCATTCAGATTCAAAAAGAAAAAAAAAATAGAAGAAGGTTGTCGTCGGTTATGAGTCATTAAAAATATGTTCATAAAATGAAACTACACTTGACAATAAATTACTGTATGCCGTGGTGTATAATTGGGACATTCAAATGCTCGGTGCGTAAAATGTGCTATAATTAGAAACCGCAGGCCCGAGCAGCAGAAAAGCAGGTTTTGTGTAACTTGAAGGCAAGTCTGTTCGTTTCTTTTTTTTTTTTTTGAGGTATCTCGCCAAGGCTGTCGGGTTATTCGTAGGTCGGCCGTTTCCCCTCTCTGCTCTGAATCCACAGTACCCCATTATCCCAGCATCCCGGCGGTTAGGAGGTCTGCACGAGTTCACTGCGTTTGATTCGAAGACGTCGCGCGTGTTCTGAGGCCATTATTTCATCCAGAAGCCTTGTTTACACCTCAGCGCTCGGCCTGTTTGGACAAAGCCGAGTAAATCATTTCTTTAAAAATTACCATTCGTCTTTAAAACGAGACGTGCAGGATAAGAGACTGCATGCGGCGGTTATTTTTCCTTCAGAGAGACAAGTGTTGGACCTCCAACCTCTCACTCGTTTGGCCGCAGAGCAGACAGAATCTGCGTCTATGAGACTCCCAATTAGAACCAGATGGCGCTGGGAGCAACCGAGAGCTAAAACACAGCATTTTCCATAGTGAGCTGCGGTCACTCAGCCATACAGGTGCACACAGTCTGCAGGGGCTCACCGAGACTTCATTTACCCCCTCTTTCTATGCCCACCCCCCTCCAAACCCCAAAAAACAGGAGAACCTACAACGCGCGTAAATGCGCAAATTACGCATTAGTGCAACTCGGTTTGCAGGCAGCTTCTTAGGGGAAAAGTTTTCATCCAACTGCACTGCATTGTCGGACAAGACTGCAGCAAATATAATAAACGAACAATGACATAAAATTCCCCAAAAATTGCAAACATTAAATATTCTCGTTGCGCATTTTACGACCGTGAAACCAGCAGATGGTGAAAAGGCTCGTTGTTCTGCCCATGTGTCTTTAGATTAAAAAAATAAAAATAAAAAAAAGATTTACAGCAGCTTCTTTCACGACAACAATGTTATCAATTCTCAAAATGTAATTCCCGTCAACACTCGTTTGGCCTTTGGGTCGTCCCACCTGTCGAGGTCACAATAACAAGATAGTGTCAGAACTGAAGGCTGCTAAAGCTTTTTTTTCTTCCTCCAACTCGCTGCTTGTGCATCATTAGCTGACATGTATGTCAACTACAACCAATCAGTTATCACAGGACATCAGGGTTTCGCTCTGCATCAGGCCACACTGGTGCTACATTTCAGAATAAAATATATATTTTTATATTTTCTTTTTTTCTTTTATTTTTTTTTTAAATAAAGCAATAATTTTGTGTACGACTTTATTTGTATGTGTATTTCTTAAACTTTGGCCTGACCTCTAAACACACATATTGTCACTCAAGTGTATAAAATGTCATTTATAAAGCGTGAAATATTTTTTTTGAAACCTAATTGTGCTTTTTATTTCCTTATTACGCATAAATAGAACTTATTAGGCCACAATAACAGAAGCTGCTTTTTCCAGCAGATTCAAATCAAACGCTGCAGCTCTGATATTTTAAATATTAAAGACAGCTCCAAACATTGAGGCTTTTGTCTTTGCTATTTGACCCAAAGCAGCGAGGGAAGTTGTGCATTTTCAGGAATGTAGCGGAACGTTTCAGGAAGAAGAAGCTCGAGTTAAAGCCCAGCTCGGTCTCCAACAGAGGTCCCCAAATGTCTGCGTGTTAAAAAAAAAAAAAAAAAGACATGTGGCCCCTTGTTTAATGAGATCTAGCCCTGAGCAACATCTGATTACAGCGTTTTGTTGTGAGAAATAACCACCACAGTCATCCCTACGGTAGGTGGAGACATGGCTGTGAGCGAAAACTAAACATCATTCATTCTGCTGCTTCTTCCGAAAAGGGAAATGAAAACGAAATTAAATTTGTACCAATTTTGTTGTGGGAACGGATGAAAGTCTACAGACTCAGAGCTCTCGGTGTGACAGCTCCACTTCTTTTCCGCACACGTCTCAGAGATATTTACAGTTGTGAAAAGTCAGAATGAGCCCCGCACCAGGCTCCTGTCCTGATCCTCCTCTCGCTCCTTTGTGCGCGCTGCGTCCTGTTATATTGTTGATGGTGCTCCGGCGGCCGACATCCTCCTCATTGACCCCCGGCTCTCCCTCTCTGCCTTTTTCCCGTCTCATGAAAAACGATTCCAGCTCTCTGATTGAATTTTATTCCTTCCTGACCTGGTCCATTCTGCGAGAGCGCCATCAATCTTTGGTCTAACACGACGTTTGTTTATTAGGCCCACACTTGGGCAAGTATCTAATGACCTCAACGAGCCTGATTCTGGTGCGAACCGAGAGCTGGGAGATGCACGCAGGCAGGGTTTAGGGCTGAGGAATTCATTTATATTTTTGAATTGAATTATATTTTGTTTGTTCATAATAATAAAAAAAAAAAAAACAGATCCTGCTCTATAGCCTGAAGTACACACGTGGCACGCAGCTACCCATGTTCTGCTGTTCTGTTGTTGCTGCCTCTCTCCACTTGTTGATCTGAGGCCTAAAGCTACAAAAAAAGCCCAAAACAAACTTCCATTTTACAAACAGGAATTTATACCATGTTGTAATATGTCAGAATATTTGACCATAAGTTGGTTTTAACTTGGCATCTGTCACAGTCAGAGGGACGCGTTACAGCCTCTGTTCAAAAGGGAAACTTCTCGCAATTTGTTTTTTAATCTAAATTATCCCCAAAAACGTTATTGAGCAAAAGAGTTTCCATAGAAAAGCAGGAAGGTAACTTCTAAATTTAAATGTGGAAATTATATATTTGTAGTGTAATTAAAATGATTTTATATATATATTAATAAAAATAATTTTATTTTAATTACGCACAGACATGATTAGTTCTATGTTCTAATGTGTTCCAGATATTCTGTCTAAATTATTATCGTGGTAATGACAGCTATACTCGTGAGTAAATATGCACGTAGACGTATTGTTATTATTGTTGTTGTTGTTATTATTGTTATTATGTTTTACAGACTGTAGCCAAGCCAAGCACGTTTTTTTTTACGCGCACGTTTTTTACGCGAATCCATTCAACTAACATTAGCTGAACATTTTTTAAGCTCATGTATATATTAATGACATTTCAAATAAATATCTGTCTGCGCTTGGTAAATATTGGAAACCCTCAGTGATATAAAATTAAATTTAAAAAGCTGCTTCAATTGTCGACTAGAACTGAAAAGAAAAAAGAAAACAGGCGCATATTTGCATTCCTGGAAAACACTCACTGCTGTTCAGAAAATCCTGAAAATATTTGACTTCTAAGTTAAATTTTAAAGTGATTAAAAGACACTGATTCCATTAATTCTGTTGAGTGGAAACGATAAATCCTCTTAGTGTAAAAAGAGGCCCACAGTGAAACCTACATTTGACTTGTCAGCTCGGTTTTATGACGCCAGTTTAATGTGTGTTCGTCTCTGCAAATAAATATCCCCCAAAAAACTCAACAAAGCTGGAGTTACACGTAATTAAACGTGACGCTCATTGTTGTCTCCACGCAGCTCAGCGTCGCGCCAGACTGCTGAGGATCCAAACATCAAAACTGAAGTGACAACGGGACTATCTTTGGCATGTGTGGTATGATATTAAGTAAGCACTGGTATGCGCCAGTAAACACACAACGCAGTCCAAAACAAAGTAGTGCAGCGCGCAGCCTCTTTCCCAGGTCTGTGGCTCCACGTCAAGCCGATTTCTAATCATCTGTTATGAAGCCTGAACCTCTCTAATATGACACCGAAAAAATAAATTGGATGTGGAGTTTGGAAATAAAAAGCCCAGCAAATAAACACATCCTTTACATGCCTTTTCTTTTTTTTTAAACTTGGACATGAGCGCACCAACTGAGACTTTTTTCATATTTCTAAAAACTTTTTTCCTACAAGAAGAAGACAAAAAGGAAGAATCTTTTTTTTATGTGCGTAAAGTCCAATTGCAGTCCAAATATCCTTCAGTGTTTCCATGAGTTTTGATGAACCCACGATTAAAGAAATCCAATTTAAGGGATCAGATTAAAAACTAAGAAAAGTCTTCCTCACACACAAAACCAACCTGGAGAGCAAAACATCCCTAAAGCCTGCATTCAAGTCTGTAAGAAATGAGGCGTAACTTTAACTCACATAAAATGACAATTTATTAAACAAACAAACAAATCCTTCAAGAATACTTTTCAACAAATGAAGAATCTTTGAAATAGTACGGCGATATACACGTTCCTTTTTCTTACTTTTTTTTTTATATTGGAACAATTTTTTTTTGGAATTTTCCTTTTTTTTTTTTGGACAATTAAGGCAATTCAATTTAGAAACACTTTTTTTGGTGTTTGGTCCATAATATCCGGCTACAGTTTAGAAATAAATTACTATATGCAATTTACACGTCCATGAAAAGTGACACATCTTTAACATATCACATAAAAGCCACAAAAGCAAAGAGAGACTTACGTGTTATTTGCAGTAACACTGTTCTTTAGAAAAAACCAAGATCAAGTCTTTTCTGTTCTTTTTTTTTTTTTGGTTTGTTTTCTGTCTCATATTAGTCCATATGGTGGTGGGCAGGGAAGGAGGATAAAAACGCTGGATTTTACTGAAAAGAGTTCAAACACCGCGAGGAAAATATATCGAGCCTGTTTTGTTTTGTTTTTTTCTTTTTGGTCAGAACTTGCTGCAGTCATACACGAAAGCTCCCGAAGTGCGATAGATGGATTGGCTCGGTGGGAATGACATCTGACAGCTGTTATTCCCATTCACCGGCGAGTTATTCAAGCCAATTCTTTGGGATTCAAACATCTCTCGGACTGAGTGGAAGTTCTGCTGCTGTGCTGGGTAAGCTGCGCCCAGATGGCCCAGGTCTCCGGCCTGGTTGAGGTACCATGAGGTCAGCCTCCCTTGGTGGGGATGGTGGCCCTCCTGCCCAGAGTTTAGATTACCGTGGGTCAGGGAGGATGAGGTGGTTGTGACTGAGTAATCTGGCAACGTTTCGTCCACGGTGGTGCTCGGTGCCAAGTGGCTCGATCTGTCCCCTGCGTAAAGGCTCATGGCTTGCATGTTACAATGATAGGTCGCGTTGGAGGTAGTGGAGATGGAGTTTTGGTTACAGGGGGAGCTATAGACAGACGTCTGACTTGGAGAATAGTTTAGGGACAAAGACGGTGTTATACCTGTCCTGTTGGAGGCGGTGAGGCCGGAGCTGAGCTCGGTGGCTCCTTGTGGAGACCCCCGGAGGGAGGTCATGATGTTGTCTACGCTGAAGCCCTGCGTCGAGGCCTGGCCGTGGTGCTGGTGGTGCTCGGAGCTGTCCATGCCGATGGAGCGGGTGGAGGGGATGCTGTGGGGGCTCCCGCTGGACATGCTGCTGCTGCTGTCTGGACTCTCGATTTTGGGAACGGTGCTCAGGGAGGGCGAGTCGGCCTGCGGCGGCGTCACGGCCCCGTTCTCAGTCTTAATATCCTGGATCCTGACGGGCTGGGAGCCCTGCACCGGCTGCTCCTGCTCCCGGCCTTGCTGCCTCGGCGGCACCTCCTTCTGCAGCCGCTCCTCCTTCTCTTTCAGCGCGTCCTTCTTCTTGAACCGCCGCCGTCTTCTCAAGAAGCTCCCGTTTTCGAACATGTTGTAGGAGTCCGGGTCTAAGGTCCAGTAGCTGCCTTTGCCGGGTTTTTTATCATCACGGGGCACCTTGACAAAACACTCATTCAGCGACAGATTGTGCCTGATGCTGTTCTGCCAGCCCTGCTTGTTGTCGCGGTAAAATGGAAACCTCTCCATGATAAACTGGTAAATCCCATTCAGGGTCACCTTCTTGTCAGGCGAGTTTTGGATAGCCATAGTGATGAGCGCTATGTAGCTGTAGGGAGGCTTGACCATATCCTTGGGCTGAGGCTGGGGGGTGTACGGTCCATACGCACGGGCCATGCTGGCAGGATACTGGTCATGAGCCGCATGAGAGTACATGTTCATAGGTGCTGGCATTCCCGTGTATCCCCCACCGGCGGCGGCCCGGTAGTAGCTCGGGTCGCTGCTGATGTACGGCACGACGCCCAGTGAGTTGGGACTGGAGACGGAGTAGCGAGCCTGCATGTCTTCACTTTGATCCGGCGCAAGTAAAGCTCCAAAATGAGAGTTCCACTTCTCCCTCCTCTGAAGGCTGAGGCGCTCAAATCTCAGTTCCTCGCTGCGTTGCTTTCAAAAAAGGGGGAAAAAACAGGGAAAAAGTCTCAACCCGCAAGTGCAGTTTGCTGTGTTCAAGCTGTCCCCATCCTTGTGTCCCTATGAAACGCACATTGAAAAAGTTCTGAACTTTGGACATCCGTCAGCACAGGACTTTGCGCAGTTAAATTCTTTTCTCCTTTTTGCTGCCAGGGAAGCCCCGCCTCAGAAAGAGCACGAGTCGTCCAATTGGAAGTCAGGCCGTGCAGAGAGAGCAGAAAGCTGCTGGCCACACTCAGAGGGCTTTTAGAAAAAGAAAAAAGAAAAAAAAAAAACGTAGAGGAGGTGTCGGTAACTCCCAGCCCACTCCAGCCAAGACTTCAGACGTGACAGAGCAACTCACATGTACACAATCAGATCATGGAGCGCTTTTACGCACACATGGGCATCCTCTGTCCGGCATGTGGCCGCCACAAGAAAACAGAAAGACCTCAGTTATCTTTCAAATTTACAAATTTCCTCACTGCACATTGCTTTGGATGCAACACAATTAAATTAATTCTGATATAGTATTTATTTAAACTCCTTTTACGCAGGAGATGCACTGGATTTATTGCGCACAGCCTTTTACAGCGTCTCCTCTTAACAAGAACCTAATGAACTGCATTGTGTTTCCCTTTTTTTTACAGGAAAAGATACAAACACCAGTAAACCAAATGGCGGCATTTACGCGCAGTTTAACGTCTTTAAAGTGCATTTTTATTAGTTAAAAGACTCAGCACCAGCAGCAGATCAGCGTGACATCAAAGCAGAGGGGGGGAGAGAGAAGTGCGCATAGCTGGCAGTGGGCGGTTAAGTGCGATCTCATTACAACGGGAATTAAAAGGCAGTTTGGGCTGAGAGTGACCAGAGGTGTCAGAGTTTATTCAAGTAAAAAAAAGGCCATCTAAAGACGAGGAACCAAA
Organism: Stegastes partitus; assembly: GCF_000690725.1. NCBI lineage: Eukaryota > Metazoa > Chordata > Actinopteri > Pomacentridae > Stegastes > Stegastes partitus. Next base: position 119,838 of record NW_007579216.1, read on the forward strand.
TGGGACGACCGCCACCACACCTCACATGTGTGTCTCCTCATCACAATGTTTGAATATCTGTCGTGATGTCGGAGGCCCAACCCGGAGTTTATTGTCCCAGTAGCTGAATAAACAAAAGCGGGTCGTTTAAATTGCGTTTTGCATTAATGGGGGAATTATTTAAAGGGTTTTTATTTTCTTGTGCACAGAGAGTGTAATTTAAAAATCCCCCTAAAGAGTTTCTGAGGTGTTTCATAGCAGTTTATGGAATTACACACTAAAAGGCCAGGAGAGAAAAATAATAAAAAATAGGAGCAAAAAAAAAAAAAAAAAGTCCAATAAGCCGACCGTGACGGCCTCTGTATCGCCCTGCTGTCAAGGGCGACTGCGCATGAAATTGTTAATGATCATTGTGAGGCAAAGTTACAGTCCCAATATCGCTGTAATCCTCCGCAGGTCGTCTTAATTAAATGTCCGTGCAGTGGCCTGGTGCTCCGCCGGTTTCTCCTTACATGGACCCGGGCATGAACTTTTTCCACCGCCCTGGGCTGTTTACTCAATTCACGACGGGCCTTTTACTTAATACCACGGCCTGCCCACCCAGTCCTCCTCAGCTCGGTATTATTTAAAGTATCCAACACTGGAGCGCAGTGAGGAGGCACGACGGAGCACCAGGCGCAAAACCTGGGACTTTCCTCTACTTTGTTTATCACAAATAACTGCAACAGCATTATAATAATTATTAAACAAGGATGCTTGATTAAATATTATTTGGGTTTTAATGTAATTTAATTTAATCTTATTTGATGTCTCTTTTTGTTATTGTTTGTTTTAAAGTCACTGTGACGGTTTTTCTCCTGAACCAGCGGCCTGGAGCACAAATAATACTGAACATTATTCTGTTATTACATCCAGGAAATTTAAAGCAACAAACTATTTTCTAAATGAGTCTTATCAGCTTTGATGGTTATTACAAAAATCAAAAAGAATGTTTTAAAATAAGAATAATCTAAACTTCTAAAGCAGAATGAAATGAGGATAAAGGGGATGAAGCCAGTTTGGCATCATCACTGTGACCTTGGCTCCCTCTGGCGTCCACAGAGAGCAAAGTTCTGCAGTTTGTCCAAAATGTGTGCAAAAAATGTTGATTTCTAGAATTTGAATAGAATCAAGCTCCAGTTTATTTGAACCCTTCATGAGGCTCCTCAACCACCCACTTCAAACCTGCAGAGAAACAACACAAATACTTTAAAGCACCAAACTGGAGCCAAAGCGTTCAGTTTGTTGTATCCAAGAGCCAACAAATATGGACTTATTGGAACACACCACACTCCTGTATATTATAGATGCTGCTGAGGTTCATTGATCCACATGAGGAGCATGAGGAGCCTCTTGCAGACCAGATGGTTGCAGAACATTTATTAGAGGCTGCTGCCACCTCATGATCCACTTCAGTACTGCAGCCACCAAAGAGGGCAGATAAGGGAAGACTGTGGCTTTAAAGACAACTTGTGCACTCCTGTAATGAGCTGCTAATTGACTCTGCTATAAAAATCCACAAATAGTTCATTATAAACATTTTCGTAGTGACATAATTGAAAATGGTCTCTTTATAATAATTAATTATTCTCGTAGGCGTGCAAATAACGTTTCATCAACCATCAGTACCACAACATACTTTCATTTGCAGCTAACAGGTATTATTTGTATCCGACTGAGCAAACAGATGATGTGGATTCAGTGCCAGAAACTTGGCAACCACAGAAAAAAGAATAATATAAAGAATAAACAGGTTTGTTTAAATGGTTCAGTAAACCCAGTGTATCTGACCAAAACTGTACCTTAATCAAAATATGAAATCCTTTCATCTTGACTTTTAACTTCACCAGAATATTTTTATTAGATCCTCCCATCAAAACTGAACTAAAACTGAATATATAAAGCAAATAGAGGATAATATCCATAAACAAGAAAAGTCCCGATTTGAAACTTTGGCTAAAAATGAACACAAATCTAAAAAAATCTGATCAGGAATTAATAACAATGATGAGTGTGTCTAAACCCGAATCCTCGTTGTTTATGGTGAGGTCTATTTTAGTGGATGGTTTCAGTTAATTAATTAGAAAAACATCATTTTCTACACAGGACTAAAATAACTTCCATACATGTTCGACAGTCACTGGAAATGACTGGAAACCACAGTTCTGACACAACATCAAACAAGTTCTGTGGCTTCTCCTGGTTCTGACCCGTCCCTCTCTACGTTCCCCGTCTCATTCATTTCAGTGACATCTTAAATTAACTGGTTGATATTTGCCCAACATGTCATGTGTAGCTGCACTTCTACAGCCAACTAAAGCTACCGGCTTCTTTCACCGTCATCTTTTCCATCAACTTCCAGAAAGTCCAGTGACGACAGGAATCATGTTTCTGAAATCAGTCACAAAATCATCATGTGAGTTTATCAGTTTATGCTTTTATCTGCTGGAGCATTTTATATTTCACATGAAGAGTTCTCGGCTGTTACTTTAGCATTATGTTAACTTCATATTTTGCTCTCTGTGTCTGTATTCTTTTAGTTTGACAAGGTTTAGACTGTGTATAAGGATGGATGGATGGATGGATGGATGGATGGATGGATGGATGGATGGATGGATGGATGAGTATTTCCTCAAGTCAGATGACCCAGTTGGTTTCATTCCTGTATTTGTTCCTGCTAGGAGTCGGGGTAGTTGGATACGAGATGACACTTGTCTCGAGTTAATTTATATGAAATGAAGGGTGGGTAACGTGCCCTGCAAATAAACACATTAAAATGGTAAAATTGTGCTTTTTCAGTTTTTCAAACACACAGAACGATCAATAAAATCACAAAAACAGACTTAATTTACATGCTCGATGTAAAATAACATTAAAACCACGTAACTGTGAACAACGATAAACTAGAGATAGTTGAAGGAATTGATAATAGTTTTATATAAAATATTAAAATATTTATCAGACATTATATATGTTTTTATTTAATCGAAAAAATGTGAAATTTAAAAGTATATTTGTAATATTAAATACAACTAATGGCAACTAGAAAGTGGAAACAGAGAAAGAAGAGTCGGTTCTATCATTATCCACAGAGATGTGCTGGATAACACGTGTAATATAACGTCTGTACACCACAAAATATAAAATTACTTTTTCAGGGATCTTATTTTCTCCGGGTCTCTATTTTTAACACTGTTTTTTTACACAAGGTGCTTTTTTATAATGTGTACTTATTTTATTTTTATAATGTATATTTGTATTTTTTTTATTTCTGCTGCTCTTACATCATTCTTTATTTTATTTTTTAATTGTTTTCCTACATATAAAGCTAAATCAAGAAAACGCATATAGACTTCCACATACCTGCTCTAGAATGTACCCGTGCAAATGGCAATAAAACTCTATTCTATAATTTTAGAGGTTTTTACAACAAAATATTGACTGAATGCATTTTCATCGGCATAGAACATCTACAAGCACTGGTAGTCTGCCAATTATTATTATTGTTGTTGTTGATGATGTTTTTGTGTGTGTTTATGAAGATCCTTCATTAAACATTAAAATTGTGCAAATGAAGAATTTTAATCATAAAAAAATATTTGATCAGACGGCTGTTTTCCGTTATTTTGTGTTATTTAATCTAATTTCTTGATCTCAGCACCACATAAATTGCAGCCGGAGCTCTTCCTGTTAACTGTTCTCTTCATTGTGTGACAACTTCCTGCTGCTGGGCCACTTCATTAGTCTGCTAATTTGGGATATGAGTGCATTTTTAATATAAATCACGGATCATAAATAATCTGACGTGCATTCAGGACACTCTTCAGCACCACGGACAGCAGAGATATGAATGAGATCTGTAGCAACAGTAACAGAAGCTCATTTTGAAAGCGTTAACAAACAATCATTCTAACATCAGAAATCACGTCCACATCATTCATATAAGTTCACCCGCTCTGTATTTATCTCATCTCGTACAATTTAGAGGATCAGTCAGTCAGTTGGTGCTAAATCTTGGGTGTTTAAAGTCAAACTCAAGGATCAGCTTTAACATAAACACCAGCTTTATCTGCACTCTGGATTTTAATGTGACAAAACGACCAGCTGACTGTTTGGCACAAAATCCGAAACATGAAATGTAGCTGAAGCGCCTTAACTCTGAGTCGCCACTAGATGGCAGCACAAGTCAAAGCAACAGGACTGAGAAGAATAAAAGATGTTTCATGTCAGAGGTACCACTTGGACACTCAGTGTGCCTTTTGTGCTTTATATCCCCAGATGAATGCTTTCAATTACTTTCTTTGCATCACAGTCATTCAGGAAAGTTTCTCAGAATAAAGACGACAAATTACTCATTGATGATCCTCAGCTCCAAACTAGATCTACTCTCTTTTAAGCAGATGACTGTTAAATGAGAAGAAACTACTAATAACACGCCCCTGGTGCTGCTCAGTGAGGTGACAGTGGCTCTGACTGGTGCCGGCTCATAATCCAAAGGTGAATCTCGAATATTAAAAGTGCAGCTTTATTCTTTTAAATGACGACTCAAAGCCAACATATTTAAAGAGTCAAGAATAAAATAAAATGATCAGCTGCTCTGTTTTCCACCGTGAATCAGGTTTTGAGTCATTTTGTGCACAAAATAAGGACAAAGAAACGTCCCTGCTGCAGAGAAAAAAGGGGGAAATTTAAAGAAAAGGAAGGGAACTGCTCAGAAACATACTTGGTTTCCTGAAGAAACATTTATTCCTTAAGACATCAAACACTCGCAAATGATCCTTTACAAATAAATCTCTTGGGTCGCTGCAGGAGGAGTATATGAAGTGCACGAATAAACATTAGTTCAGGTTTGTATTATTTCGGTAAAATGTGTTTATTGCGTGTTGAAGTCCGTCCCGTGTTGAAGCGCTACAGCAAAGTCCTCACATCACAACCACCGCCTTAAAGAGGTCAGAGGTCACCGGAGAGATTTTTTTTTCCTTCTTCATCGGCGTCTCGAGTTCGGTTAAGGCTCAAATCAGAGGAAGCATGTTTTAGCAGTTCTAGCTGTTCCGGGTCACATTACGCACGGCTTTACGTCCTGATAGACACTCTGGTGGTGGTGGTGGTGGAGCTGGTGGTAGTAAGATCCTCCGCTGCCGGGATGGAGGGAAGAGATTCCGTTTAGGTTCAAAACGAACTCCTTCCTGTCGCACACGGGAGCCGAGTGGCCGGAATATCGAGACAGTCCCACTGCAAGCAAACAGGACACAAGAGGTCATCGTGTGTGAGGCCGAGCGCTGAAGCTGTCGAACGAATGGGCTTTTAAAAATGTTCTCAATGATCCAGATCGTCCAACACAGAGCAGGATTAATCAGGAAAAAACTGATATGTGCCACTTTAATACCTTTTGAAAATAATTACTAAATTAAATTAAATTACCCTTTAATTAATAAACAAACATATTTGACTGATGCTTTATGGGTCATTTATGCAGTATTGTTTAATTTACTTCAGAGTGGAAAGATCTGGATGATGTTTGTTGTGGGTTTCTGTTTCTTGTTTTCTGTTTTTGTTTTTTTTTTTTTTTTTTAAATTAAACATCTGCTAGTAAAAATCTTAGTGAATAAAATTAGAATAATCAAATCCACAGTCTTTAATCTTAATAAGTCACTAATAAATGCATTTTATTGCAAATAAAATCTTAGTAGGTGAGTGACACTTGGCTAATTCTCTGGATTTTTCTGATAAACTCAGGAAAAAAGAAGACAAAGCAAATATCTTTGTGGAAGAAAGTGAAAAAAAATTACAAAATTAAGCGTATGACTTCCTTGTAAGCATTTAATAATTATTAACCATGAATAAAGCCATTAGTTGTACTAAAACAAAGCCCTCACAAATGTGTTTCATATCAATTTGTTCCCTCCTGTGCTTTATAATCATTTAAATTTTTTATTTAAATAGATTTTTTTTTTTAAAGATTAAATTTAAAGATAAAATGCTAAAAGCCCTGGAGGCAGATGGAGCTCGCATAAAGGCCACAATGAAGCTGGATTCAAGTAAAACACATTTTGTTCACAATAAGCATGTGACTGCGTGTTTAATGTCATTTATTCACTCAATTTGTTGCTTCTCTTACTGTGCATTGTTCTGGTTTTTCCAAAACACTTCTCAGCACACAGGCCTCTAAATGTGGCTGCTTTGAAGATGCAATCAGATTATTTAAAATATAAATCAAACACTAGGCTGTATGAGGGGGGAAAAAATAAATAGACATTACTTTAAAATGCATGATAAAAAAAAAAAAACTAACTGGAAGACAGAAGCTCGTTTTTAAAGATTCTACTTGTGCCTCTTTTTAATCTAAACAACTTGATGGTTGAGTTCAGTGTCCAGGCGGCTGCTCTGGTTCGCTCAAGTTTCACATATTGTTAATATTTTATTCAATATGTGCATTTTCTTTCATCTGGTGCAACTTGATCAAACAGAAACCTGAATAGATTTGTTTATTAGTGGTTCAAGGAGCCTGAAACAAATGTGTTCTGTCTCATAACTGATGAGCTTCAGATCAGTTATGGCCTGAACTGGAACTAGAGAGCAAACAGCATTCAGCTAACATAAAATAGTGTTGGTGAGGTGACACATAGGAGAGGCTCTACCTGAGATGTCAGAAGAATCTCGTGCGTTATGGTGCAGGTAGCTCTGATCCAGAGAGTAAGAAGACATCCCAGAGTGCACGGCGGAGCTCTGCGCGCCTGAAGCCAGACTCTGCTGTTTGATGTATGAAGACACTCCAGGTGAGCTCCAGTGTGACGCTGCGTTTGCGTACGGAGACTGACAGTCCAAAGCGCCCACCATGGCCGGGGAGGACTGCAGGGGGCTGCTGCTGCTGTCCGGACAATAGTCTGCGTTGGAGGCCGCCTGACACGCGGCCATGTACGATGACCCGGAGCCTGAAGACATGTGCGGGACGTGGTGTCCTCCTCCGAGCCCCTCGAACCCCCCAGGAACCGTATTCCCCATCAAGTCTAAGTTATAGCTGTTATGACACGCTAACGAGCCGGAAGATGGCTGGAAATCGAAGCTCTGCGGCAGCATGGATGCGCCGAACCCGATACCGTTCATCATCCTGTACATGGGCTTCAGAGCCTGGCATTTCCTTCGGAAGCCCCGAGGTCTGCGCCGAAAGGAGCCCTCCTCGAACATAAACTCGCTGCCCGGGTCGATGGTCCAGTAGTGGCCCTTGCCAGGTCTGCCCAGACCTTTGGGCAGCTTGATAAAACACTCGTTCAGAGACAGGTTGTGTCTCACAGAGTTTTTCCATCCCTGATATGAGCCCCTGAAGAAGGGGAACCGGGCCTGCAGGAACTGGTAGATCTCGCTCAGAGTGAGCCTCTTGGTCGGTGAGCTTTGAATTGCCATCACAATCAGAGCAATGTATGAGTAGGGGGGCTTCTCGGGTCGCCTCAAGCCTGAGTTTCCCTTTTTCCCTTTAGCTGACGCACTGTGTGCGTTCTCCATCACCGGCTGCGCGCTCAGCAGCGCTGCGCTCAGAGCCGCTGGACCGGAGCGCACCGGGGTGGATGGATCCAAATGTTGCTGGGAAATCTCAGTCGTCATGGTTGCACCTCTTTTTTAAGATTCTGGCTCTCTACGACACGTGGACCACTCACTTGTCATGTATGTCGAGCGCTATTAAAAGTTTCCTGAGGCAGTGTTTAAAGAGGCCAGTGTCCATTTGCGATGCGCTGCGAGGTTGGAACCGTGAAAATCAAGAAACGCCTGCCGCTGTTCCTCCTTCCTCTCTCTGTCCATTGCTGGCAATAATCCCATAAGAGGGGGGAAATAAAGCTCCTCGACTTTGCTTGCGCATATCCACTCGGCCAAACACAACTCGACCACCTATCAGTTCTTAAATCTCCCACTGCCCTTCTACCCCCCCAAATCCCTCCAAGAAATCGCCAGGAACTACTCCCTCCCCATCTGGCCGGGATCCAGACTAGAAGCCGGACACGGCGCAGCGGAGTAAGACAAATCTCCTCCCACGAATCATTTTCCAAAACACCTCTGTCCACATTTGACAAGCATCAATACCTGACACAAGCTGACAAACTACAAAGCGACAGAGTTTGGATGAAGTGATGCCATTTTTCCTTCCTCACGTGGTGCCGCAGCAGACAGCGGAGATGCCTCAGACTGTAAAGTTGCACAGGACAATTCCTGAGTCCTGATTTGTTTGGGATCTGCTCAGGGTTAGGGCTCTGACATGAGAGGAAGCATGCTTTTTCCATCAGAGCGTGCCAACATGGGCTACCACACACAGCGCTCAAGTGTCAGCTTACCTCCGCGCGTCTGGATTACATCCCCGGAGGAAAGAATTTATTGGGAGAATCCAGCAAAAGTCTTGGGAACGACTCAGGCAATCAAATATGCAAATGTGATTTCTGCAACGTTTTTGTACTGCATATGCCCTCTGAAACCACCACTGAAAATCGTTTCCCATCAGCGGACTTCAAAGAAAAGTCCAGCCAGACTATCAGCAGCATCCAACTTGTCACCCCCCGCTGCGTCCAGGATGCGCAGCTGTTTTAAAGGAAATTTACTTTCTAGTCTCAGAAGAATGGGCCAACGTGGATTTCTTCCTATTGTGGGTCGGAGTTTGGCTCAGGATGCACGGTTTGTGTGCAGCCTTTGTGTGGTGGCTGAGGCGACAGCTATTTGCAGGCCAGAACAGAAAATATAAATACTGGATGCCTCAATCTGGCACCAGCGAGTAAATACTTATATGGTCATTTCTTCTGGAAGCATAAAGGCCAGAGGGAGCTAATTAAGATTTACAAATTATGTGCAGAAGCTGGTAGAGAGATGTCTTTTCTATTACAAAAATCTCTAAACCTAATTGTGTGATCTATAGGAGGAGGCTGATCCACCTGCAGCTAATTCACTTTCTAAACACTTTGCAGGGTGGAGTCATGAACACACGCCCAGACCAACATCCCAGCACTGGCACCCACTGGGTGCTAATGCCTCAGAGATGTGTCAGTCCTTATTTTGGCTCCACAACAATAGCCTGTGATTATTCTGTCATTCACATTATCGCACAACAATAGAAAAACACATATCAGCATGAGTACGTTTTTTTTATTTCATGAGCAGAGTTTTTGAGAGAGACACATAAAAAAAACAGTCAAAGTGCATCTTTAAACACATTTGTTGAGCAAAAACAAGAAGACAGTAGTCTGTTCAGTAACATGTACAACAAATAGTTTAATATTAAAAGTCAAATTTGAGAGAAAAAAAATTAGGGAGGAAAAAAAAAGTACAACAAGTCAGACACAATGCCACCACGTTTAATTTAGTCCCAACACAGAAAAGTTTTTAAACTGTCTTTGGTGTTTGGTCTCCTCTGTGTCCACCATCAGTGCACTTTGATGATTTCTAATCACCAGATAAAATATTTGTGATCATGCCAGGCTGTCTATGAGAGCAGCCCACCGCCGTACACGTTTGGCACATGCGCCGTACAGGAGTCCACATGGCACGGCGCCCTAACGTATGGAAATGAGGCAGGTGTATTTGAATGATGCATCATCAGTTCCGAGTAGCGCGGCCAGGTGAAGGCAGGGGGGAGAGCTACGTGTCCTTGGTGCGAGTCTCTCTTGAAGGGCTTGCTGAGGATGCTGTCGATAGCAAACGAGCTGGTAAACTTGGGGCCGGAGTCCGTGTTGGTGGCCGCAGCGGACTGCTGAACGCTCTGCGGCTCCTCTGCCTGCTCGGACGCCTCCTGCTCCCGGCCGAACTTCTTGTTAATGCGCTTTCTTCTGCGGCGGAACACCCCGTCAGCGAACGTGTATTCGCTGTGCGGATTGAGCATCCAGTAATTGTCCTTTCCCCAAGGTCTCGACGGGTCCCGGAGCACTTTGAGAAAACAGTCATTTAGAGACAAGTTGTGTCGAACCGAGTTCCTCCAGCCGGTGTAGCTGCCTCTGAAGAACGGAAACTTCTTCATCAGGTAGTCGTTTATCTCCGCCAACGTCAGACGTCCGGAGGGAGAATCCCGAATGGCCATGGCGATGAGAGCGATGTAGGAAAACGGGGGTTTGGGTCTCCGTGTGTACGGCTTGGACTTGCCGCCGCCGCCGCACGGAGCAGCAGGTGGAGGGCTGTGCGCCACGCAGTCCCCATCCGACCCCAGCTCCTCCTCAGCGGAGAGAGGAGATCGCGCATTCCGCTCGGCATCCACATCCCCGGACATCTCCAAGTGTTTCATGTAATAGTGGCTTCCGCACAACACCTCCAGCTTCATGCTTGCAGCGGTGCCAAGTCGAATCAGTCCAGTCTTATTAAACTCCAGGGAGCTCTGTGCGTAAAAGTCTTGTGCGTCAAGACGCGGAGTGCCTTGAACTGTATCCAAAGAGTTGAGTCTGTGCAATCATACCTGCCTGAGCACTGAAGCCCGTCTTACCTATAGCGTGTGTGAGCAGCAGCTTTTACCCGGCTCACCTAGACCAACCCAAGAGGGCGGGGCCAGAAAGACACATCACTAAACATCCTCGTATTGCGTGCGTGATAGTCCACGATAAATCATAAGCTGCATCCTGAACACATTATATAAGGTTTAGCGATTAATTAGAGGCGATGTTCACTTTACACCGCGTTCAGCAGCTCCATCTGTCTCACCTGTGAAATGTGAGCCGGCAGACACCTTGGGACTGTTTCACCTGAGACAACCAGGGGGCGTAGAGTTCCTTTGTATCTGGAAGGTGCGGTGCCTGCAGGTACTTTTATTTGTTTGTTACAGGAAACGCTGGAATCACAGCCGGAGCTATACTTTTCCATCCACACTGATTTATTTTACATCCTCACAATGCTGAAAACAATATGCTGCACTACCTTTCAATGAAAGGGATGCTCCGTGTGCCAGCAGTATTTAGACATTCACGTGCTCTGAAGATCTCTCACATCAAAAGGTGTGAACTTCTGATGTCTCTGCCAACTTCACAGCCCACATAGAAACCAGTGTTATTGTGTTTCTCTCTTAAACAAATAAATGGGTCCTGAACTTCCTGCTGCTCCGGTGCCAAGATAGTGGATTGACCGAACAAATTACTTGTTGTGATTTCTCTCCGATTCAAGCGCCTTGAGGTTTTGGAAGGATTTTGCAGAGGGGTGGGGGAGGCTCCTGTGATGTGATTCCAGGGAAGAAGTGCAATTATGACTACAAGGCCAACAGGTGAACAGGCCGATTGAAGCACTAACTCTATATTATAGCCTTTAATGTTTCACTGCGATGCACAGCCAGGATCTCCTCCCACTCAGGCAGGTTCACCTGGGAGCTACGTTGAACCCAACAACCTGTCCTCTGCCTTATCTCCTGTAAATCAGACCTCATCACAGGCTGTGCTGCAACGGTGTCACTAAATATTTAAATGGGGAAAAAAAAATAACCTCCTTGTATACCATCTGGAAACCAATGTTGACATCACACTCCTGCTGCTCAGACATCATCAGTGTGCCAAGTGGTTCCACTTTTGTTTATGCAAACTGCAGGTTTTAAAGTGTTTTGCATGTAGGTTACACATGTTTGCGCTGGTGTCAATGTTTTGATTTTCCCAGTAATAATCTGTTTGCATTGAGGGTGACACAGAATCTGTGGTGAAGTCACTATTTTTGAATGGTGGCATGTCAAGGGTGGATTCCTGCAGGCTAACCACACAATGACAAGAGCTCAAATACCATGTATTCATCCTGTTCGCTGCATGTGGCAGCTTGTGAGGCCATCATGTGTGTGTGTGTGTTCTCATATACATCGTGTTCTGCCTAATAACAGCTGTCTGGGAGGGTGTTATAGCTGGAATTGTACGTGTGCATCGCTGGTAAAAAATAAAGCATGCTATATTAGACTGAACTTATGTCACTGCACTTTCTGAAGACTATTATTATTCCAGTCTTTCAATTTCGGTTATGATTATATGTAACTGTGACTGTGTCTTTGGAGAGAGAAATAAACTTAACTTTAAAGCAAACTACTCATCTGTTAGTGAGGTTACTCATATGCAGTTCTGTGTTAATTAGAGAATAGAGCGCTAGATGTTTGTACTCTTTGGGCTGGTGCATGAAGAAAGAAAAAACTAATTTATAACTATGATTTGCATACAGTTATAGGATAAAAATATCATAGACAAGTGTACGTTCTGATCCTAATCTGTCTCTGCCTCTGCTAAGTTCAGCGTTATAAGATTTACGAGCACATTAGACAACAGAAATAATGAGGGGCCTTTTTTTTCTTTTTTTCTTTGCAGACATCAGATCAGATAACATCTTTCAGTTTTCATTAACTCCGTTCTGAAAGCACAGATACCTGCGAGCTATAGAAATGGAAAACCTTCAAAGAATGAAGTGCGATCCAGACCGAGCAGCACAATCATGACAACAATTTCTCCCTTTGAGCGACTCATAAACGCAGCATTTTTCTTGTAAAACTGATTTTAAAATTTCAGGTAAAAGGCATCTATTGTAGCTCTGACGTCGGCTTCACCTGTTCATATGTTGGAACGAGGAACATGTGAAGTATTGACACAGTTTCTTAACGTTCAAGAATCTCAAACTGATGACGAATCAATAAACTGGAGCTTATTGCAGGCCAGCGTATACGTAACATATCGGAGCTCTGCAGTCGCTCACAGTCAGTTTCCTCCACGGCTCTCTGAGCTTTACGCTCCATCTGATCAGCACTGTGCGGTCTGGAACTTAACCGGGTCCAGTGGTAACTCATGAAAGAAACACAGTCACAACCCCATGATTTCCAATTAGTTCCTTCTGTCGAGTTGTTTGTGAAGGAAAATAGTTTTCCAGTCGTTTGTCGGAGGGCACGAGGAAGAAGAATCTTAGTTGGTTGCATGTGTAAAGAACAAAGCTGGCGGCTAAAAACGACACAGGAAGGGCAACACCGAGCGCAGCGACGGTAGATTTAAGGCGCTCTGAATCACGCGTCCTTTTACTAAACCGCCTCTCGGTGACTCCTCAGCTGCACAGATTTCGCTGATGGTCAGTTTTAGAGCTTTATGACATTATGATGCACCGTCGACGCAGGGATACGAGACGAGACAATGAAGATTAAGTTTTCCAAACACTTGAGATGTGTTTACTTTGCTCGTGTGCGTCAGTGAAAATTGACTGTTTGTGTCTGTTGACTGACTCTTCTGTTGTCAAGGTAGTGAAGATATACAGCAGGCATACAGTCCAAGGCCTGTAAATACAGTCTGGTTGTTTGCTGATTGGTGCATGAATGTTCTTCACATTACGTTTTCTACACCCACCTTTCAGCTAATGCAACATAATTCTGTTTATTAAATAGATCATTTTCTTACACATTCAGGACAGATTATGACACTTTTTTTTTTTAAAAAGATACGACAAAAATATTTAAACTTCGCCCAGCATCTCAGTAATGTAAACTGTTGCGGCAAGACGTCTAAAAATAGCCCCGTGAAGATGTCAAACTGACAAGGATTCAGTTTGCATAACTCCCGCTGAAGGCTTGTGTCTCTCTCTCTATGCAAACACAAAGCTTTCGCGTGCAAAGCTGCAGGTCATTTGAGATGTTCAGATGTTTTGCAGGAGATTAAGCCGCCTGCGAGTAAAGACCTGGGTAGCTTTAGAGTTTGGGCGGCATTCAGTTGTTCAAAATGCAAATAGAATTTCATGTTGATTCTGAGCATTCCTTCATGCTATTTATGGAAGGCATGTGTTTATTATCACTGTACAATACGTTCCACCTCACGATATGTCGTCAGTCACTAATTATAGTATTTTGACAGCTATGTTTTGAAACCACGTTGCCAGTGTCTCAGTATTTAACTGGAGCATTATGGTTTTTGCACAAACATGTGCGTGTTCTTACTCACTGCCAGACAGCTTATAGACACGACTTCTTCGTGTACATTCGCTCCCACATGTTTCTTCACGTACGCCTCGTCCCACCCTCTCAACGCGTTCTGTCATTTATGTGCGTTCTTTTTTTTTATTATTATTGTGACTTTTTGTAAATTTCACCGCACGGTCTTTGCACTCTAACAATAATAATAACTGATCCGTGAGACACAAATTTAAAGATGACAGTAAACAAAATTCATGTTGGCTCACGTCTCTTGACAGGAAAAGTAGCAGCGAATGAAGGAATGAACGCAGGCCCTTGCCTGTTGCTGGTTTGGGAAGTTTCTATTTTGGTCCTGTCTCTTTGGAGGTGAAGTAAATGAGCTGCCAGACAAATGGGAAGAAAAAGAAAAGCACATAGAAGAAGCAATTAAAAAAAACACACACAGAGAGGTTATGTTCAGGTGCTGCATGGTTTTCTATTGTGCAAGTGTTTTATGCTACGTTGTGTTTTCATCATTTTATAGTTTTCAGTTGCACAATTTTAGATGTTATCGTGTAACATTGTAGTAATTAAGTGGCGCTTCTCAATTAAAAACAAAAACAATCCAAAGGTGAGTTTTAGAAAAGCAAATCCATCAGTAAAACTAATAATGTTAAAAGGCGGAGCAGCATGCAGAAAAACTACAAACTACAAAAGTACACAAGAGCAGCGGTTCTCAAACTGGGGGTCGGGACCCTCATGGGGGTCACAAGATCATTTCAGGGGGTCGCCGGATCATTGTAAAAAAATAATAATAATAAAAAATAAAGCCTATATTTATCAAATAAATGTGCATCAGGGCTGTCAGAATTAAAACTTCTTCCCAGTCTGTTATCGAACTTGTTCATATTATGATTTGATTATGCGATATTATTATTATTTTTTGCTCTTTTTATTTTTTTTCCTTTCATTTGTTTGAAATAAATTCATTCATTCATTCAAAAGAAAATTAACGTGTCAATGTAAAGAGATGAATCAGTGGAATTAACACATGAATTTTAACACATTAATGCATGAACAACAAAGTTATTACTCATGCTATATTTAAAATTCAAATCGGGGGATCACAAACTTATGTTATCTTGGGGGCCGTGGCTCAAAAAGTTTGAGAACCACTGTGGTAGAGGAAGAAGCTCGGTCAGCAGAGAACAATAAAAAACGTGTGCAGCTCCCATTTACATCAGGGGTCATTTCAGTTAAGACCATTACAGCATCCTGCGATAAGGACTGGTAGGCCGGGTCGTAAAAGCTTTTAGGTGTCTGTGAGTGCTCCACTTAACTTCTCTCTCTAGTTTAAACAAAAAAAAAAAAAAGTGAGGGAATGAGGTAAACTCTGCCACAGACCAAGCACCGAGTGGGGGGGCGATGTAGTTAGCGAACGGGGAAACAATTTCCCTGACTGACTGGAGGTATAACGTCATACCAGCGTGAGCGATGGCAGGGAAAGCTTCGAGGAAAGGGCTCGATCCTGTTCTCCATTTATTCTCTCTGGGGTTCTGGGTGAGCGAGGTCCGTGTTGAGGCCTTGCGTGTGAGCGGACGGAGTCTCGTAAGCTGTTAGTGACGAGCGGCAGGGCTGCAGAAGTGTTCACACCAGACAAAGATGCTAAACACTGTAGTCTGAGTGTGCATGGGTTGGATTTAGAGAGGCTTGTTGTTTCTATAAAACGCAGCATTCAGTTTGAATCTAAAAATTCTGACAGAAATTGTTCACAATTGCAGCTACTACCTTTTTTTTTTGTTGTTGTCTTAACGTCTGCCTCCAAACAATCTACAAAGACATATTCTGAAACAAACTATTCAGCATCTGTGTTCATTCTGTATTTTGCAATTTTCACCTTGTGGAACAAAAGCACAAGAAAAAAGAAAAGCCCGTCCTGTAAATGCTACCCACAGATTCATCCAGCAGCTGTTGAACATTTATCATCTCCCCTGATCTCACAGTTTATAGACACGGTGTCCCAGAGAGAAACATAAAATGAAGTATGTGCAACGCTGTGATTACAAGTTCAGGTTTAATCATTACAGATTTGCAGAGCTTTTTTATTGTTTCGGCATTTAATTTACTGGCTGTCGGGCTTTTTTTTTTTTTCCCAGAGTTGACACAGCTAACAATCCCATTAATGTAGGTCTCAATGTACATCTATTTCTCTTTCCATCTGCGTCCTGCGCTACTGGAATATTTGAGTATTAATAACGTTAAAGAAAAGCACGGCACACACCTACATACACAGTATAGAAACCATAAAACATGGCGCTGAAGCTGTAGTGCAGATTTATAATTAAACAGACGACTCGAGGGACGTCATCGTCAGTCTGTGTGACCAACAGTCCAGCGTTTTCTTTTCTTTCTGCTGTCATCTGTTTTCAGGCCCGCAGCTTTCAGAGCATAATGCCCCCAAAATAGAACCAATTTAAAGCCGTAAACAAGCGCAGACGCTCCTTCTCTCATTCTCTTCTTGTGCATGTACTTATGTTGCCGTGGCGACCGTTAAATTCAATCACGCCAAGAACAAAAAGTTCAAAAAACGGGGAAGTCGGAGCCATCTGCGAGCACAACAATCAAAGCCAGTCTGCGGGACAAATTAAATCAAATGATTGAATTAAAATATCAAGGTAAGTGGGTTGATGTTCACAGTAAACCGGAGCAGGACACAATGCATTAGTGAGTGTGTTCACGCTAATTGGACCTAATCACAGTCTTTGCACACTGTCTGATTGGAGACACCAGTGGATCTTCCTGCTCATGGCTTCCCCGTTCGAGGCTACCACGTGAGCAGTTGGTATGAAGTTGCTTAAAAGAGCCGAACAGCGAACGCTTATTTCCCCTCGCCGATCACGGCGGCGTACACAAAGTGGCTTGTATTCAAACCGACACCTCCGCTAGCCAGTGGAACGAATGTAAAACGGATATGTAAACATTATGACATTCCTTATAATGACTAAACTAAAAGGACCCACTCTTTAATCTGAAGTTTACACGAACGCATTTCATTTTGCATAATTTGAACATTTGTCCCCGCTTTGTTTAGACGGCTCTCTAATGTGCGGCCACAAATGTTCATAGATGTTTGTTTCCTATTACGCTAATTTTTGGGCGTCCAGAAAGCATCCTTTCTATAGCTCAGCTGTAGAAACCTCAATAAAAATAACTGCGTAAATATATAAATATGGAGTAGAAAAGATGATTCACACGAATGCAACATGATGCATTGATTGTCCAAAAGAAATCTGCTCATAACAGCAGCACAGGTAAAGCAAAGAAAGTCATACATACTCATAATAATCTAATCATTCTTCCCCCCCTTGTTGTCACAAACAAGCCAGTATACCAGTATGACTGCTGACCAGAAATCTCCGACCTTTATCTGGAAAAACAACAGTTGCGTGAGGCCATGCTCTGCTGCCCCGTGCCTAAACATTTAAGGCAGCATTCATACATCATCATGTGGGATCTCGACGCGAGTCACGACACTATCAACGCTTTGATCGTACCGTGGTCCAATGTCATGTAAAGCTGGCTCAAAACTGGAATTTTGATATTTCAAAATCTCATTGTGCATGTTGGCGATGCCTCCGCAGCACCTTCGACCTTCGGCATCACTTATTTAACATGCACTAAACAAAAAGCTCCCTGCGTGTATCAACCAGGTGAAATGAATATCTACAGCAACCTATTTAGAAATAAAAAAAAAAGAAAAAGGATCGAAACGCTGCTAGCAGGATATAGCCTGCCCCGACTGTGCTCGACTTGTTTTGGCTGCCTTCAGGCCTCCGAGTCTCATTTGTGCAGGCAGGAAACAAAAAAAAAGAAAAAGAAAAAAAAAAAATCTGTGTGTTGGGATCCCCTTCAAATGAAGAATGCTTAGATAATATCACGGTTACTACGTCTACAGGACCTGTTTGGGTTACGTTCAAATGAGAGAAAAGAAGACAGGAGGGGAAAGAAGAAAAAAAACAAAGCACCCTGCGTGCAAATCAGAGGAGGAACTCCCTTTAGGTGAGTGCCTGTAAAATGTTGGCTTTGCACGAAACCAACACTGGTCTACCGGCACACACCTTATTTACACCTACTCAGGTAGGAGTCAATCAGAGGGCAAATGCCATCCTGTCAAGAAGATTTAATGTAATATGGATCCAGGGCGATTATAATCTTTATGTGTTTATTTTTAGTGTTTGGTTGCCATATTATATATTTGTTGCTTTTGTTGCCAGGGTTGTCTTTCCTAATTTAAATGCTCCGTCTCTAGAAAACGCCACAAGGCAAGGCAGACGTTGTTCAGGTTTTCACAATCATAAAACCAGCAAACCCCTTCTTCGAGCCTTGTTTACGACGGCAGGATTTTCTAACCTTTGTTCCCCCGATGACAAAACTGTGTTTTCAGCGTAAATGAATGAGGCTACGTGGAACTTCAGCGGATCGAGTGAAATAAAAGCGATGTCTGTTTCTCGTGTGGTCTCGGCCCGGTTCCATAAACACATCTCCCAGGTGGTCTAAGTGTGCCGTGGATGTGTGTTTGGATTCGTCCTTGCGTGTGCTTTTTGTCTGTTTCCTCGTGAACGGCGGTTTTAGCATGTTACGGGGGAATGTGTGCGCCAAAGAGGGGAGAAACGGAGAAAACCAGCGCTCGCATGGAGGGCGGCCAAGCGCTTATGGACGGCGGCACGCTCAGCAGAGCCAAATGCAATCTGACAGCTAAGTTTAATGATATTTATTTCCAAGCAACACGCTTCCAGACCTGCTCTGGATCTGCTCTCTCCACTGGACTTGAGCTCGGTCCTACAATGCTTCAAGTCTGGTGTGAGTTTACTCGTAACGTCTGTGAATGGGGAATGTTTACAACATGTTTGATGAGTGTGTGTGCATGTGTGTGTGCGAGCTGCGTGTGTGTGGGCGTGCATCGCCATCGGTATGTGTACCGACTCCTCGTACTGTCTCTGAGAGTGTTATTGCATGCATGCTGACAGCAGTAATGGATCTTTTATGACAGTTTGAATACACACACTATCCTGAAGCTGAATTAGCCTGCTCCTACCTGTCATCCCAGCAAGATTAAAAATCTCGGCTACAGTCCACCCGTCCCTGTTTCGTCGGGGCCCACCGCAGAGTTGCATCGGGTCAGAACTCTGCTCAGTGTTAGCTCAGGTTCAGAATGAAGCTGCAACGCCAGCCGCCATTTTCTTGCTATAGCAGCATGTCTCTAATCAGCCGGTCCACCACGCTGGTCCCGGACACAAACACTTCATGGAATGATGTTTCTACATGAGCCCATTCACAA
>NW_007579216.1:139390-172607 GCF_000690725.1 Stegastes partitus
TGCATAAAGGATCAGCTGCAAACTAGTACAGGACGACCTACATCCACTGGCACACAGTGGACAGTAGCATCATTACATCACAGTCTTACACCATTCTATGACCTTGACTGCTAACCATGAGTTGGAACACAGAGTTGGCTATCTCTCTATCGTATCAGTGAAATTAGGGTAATCCCAGTTTATGTTAGTGCATATAAAACAACAATCTGTGGGTGTGTCACCGTTTTAAACCAATCTTATGATAAAGTCTGTTTGGCTTTACGGCTTCACCAGGCGGACTTTTTTTTTTTTTATAAAGTGAACTTGTTAGCCATGCCATAAACACAGTGTGCCAGAAGTTATCGTGTCCATATCACATTACGCAATCGTTAACAACCAAAACTTCCACCGTGTTCCTTTTGCGCCATTAAAATGCTTTTCCTTAGTCCATAGTGCATTTGTACATTGAATTGCAAGCGATGGATGATTTATTTATTTTTTTTATTTTACAACACAAGAAAGATTGCTCGACTGCGTGAAAGTAGGTAACTAGGTGGAGCTCTGTTTCCTACAGTAACGAGTACAAAGATCCACACGTTATCCTCTCAGAAGTTACATAAGCAAAAGGGTTTAAGGAAAAATAGTTGGGTTTTTACCACATGATGGCAATTTACATGTTCTACTGAGGCACCTTAAATACCCCAAATAAATACGAGCAAATGTTGTCCATATTTTTTTGTAGTCAAACATTACAACAGTTTTGATGAGGTATTTTTGACAGCAGACTTCTTGTGCGTCATCCAACAGAAAAGCAAGTTTTGCTCTGAAATAATAATGACTGAAGCAGCGGAATGGAATTCAGCCACAATTAAATGCATCATTTGTCGAAGTGCTTTTACTGACATGGTAAAATATCTCCTGGTCTACGGTGGACTTCTCCATGTTGGCGAGTTTATTACAGACGTGTAAATAAAATGTTCCTTTATAAAAAAAACACCGTGGAGTAAACAGCAATTGAGTTGTCATTCACAGATTATACGACAGACAAAGGGAGGAGAAATGAAAAGAGGTGATCGATTTATTAGAGTTTCCCTCATGTGCCACCCGAGGAGCTCTGTTAACATTGTTTACACTTGAGGATTTATTGCATTATTTACCAGCCTCTAAAACAGCTGTCACTTGTTGCTGTCAGCGAGAAAACCTTCCCACACCTTCTTCAGCCTCCCCATAATCTTTGGAAAGTCGTGTTTGACTGTCTGGTGACTGATGTCATTGTAAATGACATTTGAAGGAATGTCACTGGTCCAGGTGTCTCACCCATTTTAATGGATTTGTGTAACAGGATCCAGCAGACACCAAGTCGTCGCATAAGTTGAGCAGCGAAATTTCTATGATCCGCCTTCACGCCAAATAGCTCGACATGTAGAAATGCGGTTTCTGACTTTAAAGGAAACTTCTCTGTTATTTTTATGACTATTATTGACAACAAGCCAACATTACACACAGTTGTAAATAAAAGTGCATAACTTAAAATGCAACTTCTGCTTTGTTTCTAACAGCTAACTAAGAAATAACCCACAGAACCATCCAGAACAAACCAGAACCACATGCATCTCACCACCTAAAAATGCGCTCCTTTTGAGAAGTGGACATTTTCACTCCTCAGCAAAGCAAGTATGTGTCTTGGTGTGTGGTATGTCTACAATGAGGAGAATGTAAACTGTGCTGAAATGCGATCCTCACTCTTTTATAGTTTTCCCAGGTTTAGAGATCACAGAGATTAATGCCACACGCACAGTGTTTGAAGTCATCGTGTAAAAGCCAGTTTCACCATCGTTATGACTGCTTGCTCCCTCACTTGTACCTGAGGTCGTGGAAATTTCTTTTTTCTTTTTTTTTTTCCAGGTTTTGTGTTTGTTTTGCGCGTCTCGTCAGAGGGCTCATTTAGGTCGAGCCTGGTCAGCGTGGCTTGCAAAAAATCTGCTCAGGACAAACTTGCACAATCATCCAAACGCCAGCCAGGGTGCGTGAGAGACTCCACTCCACCCCGTTTCATAAATCATTCCTCATCTAGCTGATCAGTAACATCAGATCAAGCAGCATAAATCAGTTGTCTATATAAACATTCCTGATTGTGACTGGCGAATATGAGCGCTTGAACACGAGCCAAGTCTGGGCATGATTCATGTGGGTAAGGCTCAAAAACCAGATGACAGAATCATCCGAATCGCACCGAGGATCTGGCGAGCTGGAATCCAACCGGTGTAAATAGAAAGAAAAAACATCAAGACCTCGTTGGTCCAGAAGAATCCACGTGTCCATTACTCAGCCTCATACATGCTGCTATTGGGAGAGTACAGTCTCAACAAATGCCTATACTGGTGTTCAATAACCCATTAGAGGAAGTTCATTGCTTTCTGTCAAAAAACACTAACAAATCCATCCATCTTAGGTCAAACAGCTCCACATCCAACCAGAATATTTAAATATTATAACAGACAGAAGTGAAGGAGCAACAACTATACCAGGCACAGACTGACAAACCGCTTTCTGTCCAATCGTTCACTCCTTAAGTCCAGCCCACCAACTCAGCACGCTTTATAACCGAGGCAGCGTCCATCCATCCCTCATTCATTCAGCTCCATGCTCACATCATCATCGCTGCTCCACCAGCCTCTACAGATCTCATAAAACCCAGCGTTTGTAGATTTGTTCCTACCTTCCGTCTTTAACGTAGAACCGCAGCGTTCAAACCAAAGCGGACCGGAAGTTGATACCGCCGCGTCCTGCATCTCGAGCGTCTGCCGTCACGGGGGTAAATCACCATTCATCCTCCTCGGTCAATATTAAAATCCAGCAACAGCTCCGAGCAGTCAATTCTAACCTCCAATCACCATCTTTTGATCCGCTTCGACTACTTTCAGTTCATAACTTTAAATCAGAAAACGTCCCAGCAGCTCCGTCCATCCCGGCGGTGCGCCGGCTCCAGCTGCTCCGGGAATAAACGAGATTTAACCAACTTAATCCGGAAGTCCGCCCCTCGTCATGTCTCCTCACCAGTCTTTCCTCTAAACACCACAAACTTTAATTCAAGCCCCGAAACCCAGGCGCCCTGAGCGCCCGTCACCTGCCGTACGACTTCCGGGTTCAAGTCCGCTGACTCCGCCCACTATAGCGGCATCCACCGCGATGTTTGACCACTCGTGCAGCTCCAGCGCCCCCTGCTGGTGTGGCCCCTTTCCTCCAGCATCACCTCTGTAGCCTCATACTGCAGCTAATTAATCTAGTTGAATCTGTTAATCTCATCTGAATCAGGTCATGGAGGGAAAGTCCTGATGGTTATGTTGAAATATCACTTATTAAGATCATGATTCAAGGCTATAAAATGTGACAATGACTGTGTTTAAGGAAGCTTTTGAAGCTTATAGATTAAACTAAAATTAGTCTGGCCCAGTAAAGTTGATCATCGGCTTATCAATTCGTCATGACCAAGAGGATTAATGCACCAACAGTCCCACCCAGGGCTCCAGACTGTGACAATTTTTGAGAGCATACAAATTAAATTGGTCACATTCGTGCCAGTAAATCATAAAGCTGTGTTTCTGTCACTCTAACTGGCATGGGCAGCTACTGTGTTGGCTATGTTGGTGAAAAGTAGTACTATCGTAACTTCAGTGGCTCTTTCAGTCAGCATGTATAAAACAAGCTGTTTAACTTCTTTTAACTTGACTCGACACAGTGCTTAGATTTGTTAGGTAATTGTACTTCCAATGACATTTCTTCACTGGAGATCACTTTGACTCTTGTTTTAAATGACATGTTATTTGGCGACTTGACTTTATCTCTAGATTACGGCAAATGAGTACCTTCCCCAGGAAAAGTTAGATCTGTTGGGAGAAGTTATGCTGATGTGGTCTTTGCTAGGGCACCTTAACCATGCAAAACTGATCATTTCTCAGGCAGCTCTTTAGTGTTCAGACTTCTCAACCTTTCTAAATTGTGGATCAGTTGCACATCATCTTGACATGAAGACTCGTGATCAGATTCACAGTGGGTCACTGTTATACAGGCACTGAAACAGCAGAACCTTCCTTTATAAATAAACACCAGAATCACTGCTTACCTCAAGGTTCATATCTCTTGCTACTGCCTTAGCAGGCTTTGGGGATCTCCTTTTATAACTAGTGTTTTGCAGATGTATGACCAAGGGCCTTCCATCTTTGCTTACTAGCTTCCATCCTACCACTCTGTTACGATTGATTCCCCTTCCTGCAGGGAGATAAATGGTAAACGTCATGTGTTTTGCGACAACAAAGCATCAGTCATTAAAAGTGCTCCTCAGTCACAACTGTGTGAAGTTTCTCCCTGCAGCCTTCCTTGCCAATGTTTGACCAAACCAATCGAGTCCAAACATATTCTGGTTCAATATTTGTTTACTACCTTACCTTCTCAAGTCCATAAAGTTAATTTCTGAAGTCCAGTTTCATTTAAGACAATAAGACCCTGAAATCTCTAGTTTTCTTGAAAATGGATATTGTTACTTCCTCTTCAGTGGATCAAAAAAGTTCATCCAGAAGACAACGATAAACTTCTTACGATTACACTTTCATGGTGTAAAGTCAGTTCTCACATTAGGTCTGGCTGTTTAGTCTATGTGTGGATACCATCTTAGAACAGTCCTTCTTGTGCCTCAGGGTGTTTCTTAGTTGTGGGAAGTTTATTTAACACACTGAAAAATTCTATTCTTTGCATGACCCCACTAAATCTGTCTTCTCTTAAAATAAGCATAAGAAATCAATTGACTTTAGGCCTTCAAAGCTGATTAATATCATAAAGGAGCTCTGATCTTCATTGCCAGCGCTCACATTCTTTCTGATCCTCCTCTTCTATGATTCGGTGCCTGGAATGGTTAACCAACACTAGATGATGTTCAACACAGACTCTGGGAAGGTCCTGCCCAGGTCTTGGTTTGCTCGCCTCCACATCCCATGCCAACACCATGGTCTACCCTCTAAGCTACACAACCTGTTCCATCCTCAGCAGCCTATGATAATTACCTTTTCCTGAATGCCATCAAATATTGCTCAAAGGCCATTAACAGTTCATATTATACATAATCTGTGATGACTACATATAACTGGTACACTGTTTCATGTCAGTTCATGAAGATTGTGCATGCTTGCACAAATTTAAAGGATGTGCGTCATGCTCAATGCTGCACATAGACTCATATCTCACATAACATAGTGTTTTTGTATCAGGTCACTATAGTTGTGCCTTGCCAGATGTTCATCTGTGTGCATTCAGCATGTCGCTGATCACCTGCATCCAGATGTGAAGGTCGTGCATGCTTGCACAAACTCAAAGGAAATGTGAAACACTTGACGCTACACATAGGCTAGTTTCAATAAAGTCCACTTCATTTCAAGGTGACTTTGCTAATCTGCTCAGTTCTGGAGCACAGGTTTGGGGGTTTGTGATCTCAGGGACTGTCTGTGTCAGGCTTGCTCAGATTGTTCCAGAGCATCACTCCAGCAGAGTCACAGCCAAACACAAAATGCATGTCATTCCAAAATAAATGGTTAAATCTGACAAAGTGCTGTGTCCCAAAGTAGGTCATGATGTGAACAATGCTGTACAGCTGGGAGGTAAAGCTCACCTGCCGTGGGAAGCTACTGTCATAGCCTTGGCTTTTTAGCACGATAGAAAGAAAGTCAGGTAGAATTTTAACAGTCACTCAAAGCACATTTGTGGCCTTTTAGGTCTTTGTCTAAAATCAGACCCATTCACTACTTTCATTTAATCCACAGCCAGTTGTTCAGAAAAATAAACCCAAATGCTAAAATACATCTAGATCCAGGTCTAAAAACAGAGGTAAAAAATCGGGCAAAAAGTCCAGTAGCATGCACAAAAACTAATGACAAAGTAATTAAAGAAGTGGATGCAGGTGAATGGAGAGGCTGGGAGGTTCAGGTGATGCCACTGAGGAGTCATCTGGGAGGTTCAGGTCCGTCATGGCTACAGACAGTATGGAAACCAGGCTAGCAGACCTGAATGAATAATTGAGAAGCAAACTGGGACACTTCCTACTGAGCAGTGAATCAAGAGTCTGGACACCGAGCTGCTGGTCCTGCTTAGCCAGCACATTCTGCAGCAACCTGAAGGTCTGGCTGCATCTCAGTGTCAGTAAATGATTGGGCTCGTTTGTATTTCTTTAAACCAATCACAGTTATGATGGACAAGTGAAGGATGCAGCTATGATGTTTCCTCAAAACAGTGATGGCCGGAATTGTTTTTGGTGGAATATTTGCATCAGGGAGGAGAGAACTGTGACTAAAACAGGTAATTCAAAAAACACTAAAACATGAGACTGTCAGTCTGGTGGGTTGCTGCTCTGAGGTGTTGTTTCCTGTAGTGAAGTGGATTTTGGAAACAGTGACACGCAGAAGGAGACGAGAAAGTTGATGACAGGAGCAGCCAATAGCAGACTGATGTCTCACCTGTTAGTCAGCGTCATTTTGTGTCATCACGGTGGCGTTAATTAGGGCACTATTAATACACACAGGAGGATATTCCAACATAATGAGCAGTGCACAGAAAACCAGGTGTGATTTCGGACACGGCAAGTCGGTTTACTCTGTATCTCCACGATCAATTAGTTCACGTGAGGAGCTGTAAACCCACACTCCAGATCTTTGCCATGAAAATCAACACGCAAATTTTGGCACCAATCGCTAGCAGCAAATTGCTTTGTCAGTGAGCCAAAGAGTCCAAAACAGAGAAGGCAACAGTAGGTTATTAGCTGTGATGCTCTATATAATGTAACCGCCCTCGGTCACAGAATTAAGTGCTCTACTGGAGAGAAATGGTTTACAGACAGCTATGGAGTTGATTATACAAATAGAAAAACAACAATGAGCACGCCAGCTAAACAGGAACTGTTGTCACTGCCAATCACAAGCATGTTGCCTTCAGGCGAGAGCGTCTGAGTGGCCACAGGAGCTCACCAACTTGTCCTGTGAGTAACATGTCACCAATTTTCTACCGCCACTTGTTTTGCGAGGACACGCAGATGAACCCGGCGATGTGACCAGACGTTCAGAAGACATGTAGGAGACAAAGGATTATTTTATTAAAAGCAGAGTGAGACAGCTCATTCTTAGGGTGTAATCTTCAATGAGAAGTCCACTGCCATGACTCACCAGCTGTTGTTGTTAAACAAGGAAGTTCAAGTTCTGAGACGCTCTGCAAGAGACTGGGTTTACCTTTTTCAGGAAACTGGCAGCAGAATAACTCGTGAAAGGATGTTTTCTTTGCTACACCCAGTGTTTGTCAGGTCTGAGGAGGGAAGGTGGGTTATGATGAGGTCGAAGGAGAACTTGGGCGAATCGTAATTTCTATTTCAGGCTCATTGAAGGACAGACACGTCCGTCCTTTGGGGGTCTGTGGTCTGTCGCTTACCTTTGACCCAGACTGACAGAAGAGGGGCATCCAAACAGGTTAGAGGGAGAAGAAAGGAAATCAGATATGTGATGCAATAACTTCATGTCTTCTCATCTAAGATTTGTGAGTACATTAAATATGATGAATAAAATTTGCTAGTTTTCTCTTTAGTGTTTCAATGTGTTATGTTCTGTTCAAGATGTCTCTCAAGCTGCTCTGTGCCTCATGATGATCTGGGAACTCAATCAGAAAGTGTGAAGTCCATAAACACAATGCAAGGGCCAGAGTCAAAGAGTCAGCCACGATGAAAGCATTTCCCATCCATTGACCTCTTGTCATTCCCAGCCTGCCGTGCTACAGAGATCTAAACAAACGCTTTGTAATCCGACCCTCATTCAGCATCAAACAGCCACTACCAACAAAACAACAAGCGATGAGGTAAAAGGGCACAAAAATAGTTGGGGAAAGGGCCGCAACACAATGCCATTGTAAATATAGACACAGGAGACTGGCATTTTGTCCGCTTTTGAAGTCACGTTTCTATTTTTTTTGTCGTTCATTAATTCTTTACACGGGGTTCGGTCGGCTTGCACAAAGCCCAATGTAGTGTGCATTATGCAGAAAGGCTTTGGATTCTGACGAGAAATGAAAAGAAAGGGATCGAATGTCTTCAACAGTGTAAAAATGTGGATGTCCCGAGCGCTTTGGAGAACAATTAACACAGTCGATCGAGTTACAAGAGAGCTAGAAAGCAAGACTTGAAATAGCTGGAATTCCTCACAGCACAGATGTAAACTGCCTGAACTAAAGTTCTAAACAGCTCGGACTGGATTTCTTTCTTTGCATCGCGCTCTAAAATATTTAAAACTTACATGAAGCGGTACTGTGAGTATGCCAGGTGATTTATAGCCCATTTGATCCGTGGCTATGAACACTTTGCATAAAGTTAAGTCTAGTGTACACATGACAAGTCAAAAGTAAAGAAGTCGAGCTTTTCTCCCGGTGAGTGATTACACTGGGACAAGCAGCAAGCACTCCCCGAGTGTAGGAGGTGGTAATGTCCATTTAGAAAACTATAAACACCGTATGACTCATCATGACACATAAGGTCAGCTTTAGAAAAACATTTTTCTGTGGGTTCCCTGAGTAAGATATAATAGAGAAGGGTGTTGTTTTGAAGCATTTGAAAAGAGCAGAACAATGAGAGCGGCGAAAATGCGGTGGCGCTGAATGGAAGTTTGGCTGCTCTCACATGACGGCAGATAATATTGTCTGCATGCACATTGTTATTTCTGATGAAGCACCTGAGCCATTACTATCTGCCTCCTTAACAATGCAGCGCGGTGCCAACATCCCTAGTAAACTATGCATCACATATCTGAAGAGACAACAGCGCACAAACGTGGGTGGTGCCGCCGCTCTTTGATACAGAAGCTGTCCTAACATACACAGTGCTGTTTGGTTAACGCTGATGAGATTATTACATTACGGCATTTATAACTTTGTTTGAGTGTTTAGATCACATGTCAAGTTGGTTCATGACTAAATTGAGTTTTTTTTGTAAGAGGAAACAAGAATAATAAAAAGGATAATTCCAGTTTATTTAAACCGTGGGGTCATTTTTTAGTTTTATTTTTTTTACAGTTTTGTCAGTGTTATCAGTAACCATGTCAGTGTGCAATTCAAGGTGAAATGAAAGGTTGCACAGTCAATGGATTTCACATGTTGGGTGGGTGGTGCGAACTGATGAGCGCACGCAACTGCACGATTTGGAGATGTTTCAACTTGAACAGGGAAAAAAGAAAACAAAATCTGCATTTATCCCCAGATTTAATGAGTCATCTTCACAAAAATGGTGATGAGAGGAAAAAGGGAGCGACTGGTGGTGGTGGTGGTGGTGGGGGGATAATAGGAAGGGTGAGTGCATGCAAACAAGGCCAGGTAGCACAGTTTGCACACCGGCTGTTTGGGAAAAACCAACACAGACTGCACAGTGGAGAGGTCGAATCCAGTGGGTGAATAACAAAAGGTGAAATTATGCATCGCTTACAGGCCGGACACACCTTGAGATTTGGTCGACATGACTGAGAACAGGCCCAACTGGGAGAGAAACGCAAGCAGTCAGATGATAAGGCGCTTTCAGAACAAATTCAGCCAAACCCAGCTAAATGCAAGAGGTCAAGTTGAACTGTAAAACTGTTACGCAACATGTGTGCCTCTCTTTATAGTGCCTTTTTGGGCGCACTTACTTTTTACATAACTGATCATGTTTATTGCCAGACTGGATTTTATCTTTTTAATTGTGCCATGTTTACAGATCTTTATAATTGTTTTTTTTTTTTATGATTGCAGCGTCATCACATCTGATGGACAGGGCGGCCACAGTTATAAAAAGAGATTTTGAATAGAACGCCCAACATTTACAGTACACAGCAGGTCGGATTGTTTTTTTTCCCCTCGCATAAATATGATGCTTGTAATTGTACAGCATCAGTGTCTGTGTAATAACGGCTCTTTGGAAACTTTAATTACTGCTGTGCATGAGCAGCAAATGATGTTTTATCACTGTTTTTGAGCACACACACAGTTAAACACACGCTGCTAAGCAACCGCTCTTAGTGGAGCTAAAAGGACGCTAAGTGTAGCTATGAACACCTTCTCATTATGATTTTTTTGGCAAAGGCTGATTGTATTAAAACACACCCTGGATGTGTCACGCTGTCTAGTTTTATCATTATGTACAAACCGTGAAAAGGCGAAATTGTTGACTAATAAAACCTAATGGGTGCACATTCTGGAGGAATTTGAATGTCTCAAATGAACTTTGCATGCCAGTCAGGAACATTAAACCCGTCTAGCTCCCGAGCGGCAGACATGTGCGGTGACAGCGGGATAGTTGCACAACAAAAGCAGCGTTGCTTGAATGAAAGCTGTCAGTTGGGGTGAGGCCCAAATCTAAACAATCTGATGAGAAGCAGTGAGGCACATATGCAAACAGCCCAGGAATTCCTCGGTGTTATTCTTCTGGGGATTTTTAAAGCTTACTTAATAAGCTAACTGATGAGTAAGACACAAAGTAATGACACAAACAGTGCCTATAGTAAACAGTAATGACTAATGTCTCCATGGAAGGGAATTCTATGCTTTGGGATTGGTGTTGACATGGGTGACTGCTGTCTGGCACGCGATGTGGGATTAAGGACATAAACAAACCTGCGTCTGGCTCCGCCCGAAGCCCAACTTTCCTGATACAGGAATGTCCGGCTGAATCCGGATTGGCACCGGTTCCATGAATTATAACATCTGAGAACCCACATGTACCTTATAGGGAATGTGTGGATGATCTTGTCAATCAACAAATGGATTGATGGTTTTTTCACCTTTTACAAGATATATGAAAAATACCACGAACCCCCAGATGATAATCCTCCAACTCAGATCTTTATTCTTTTACTTTTCCCTGGTTTTGTGTCCTTCAACTTCACTATTTCGCTCACCATCTGTTTTTAGCTCGGTTAGAAGTTTAGTGATTAGCTGGTGAAGGTCATTAGGCATTTAATTTTTTAAAAGCCTGATATTTACCTCACAGCACAGCGAAACAGAGTGAATATTGGATTTTTGCTAAATGAATGCTAACGTCGCTCTAATCTGTCGAGGGTGTAAGCCAGCTGTTTGCTGACTCACTTAACAGGTGATAATATGCCAAACTTCTGATAAGAACTCGCCATATAATCATTGGAGGAGGCAATCATGGAAAAATACAAACAAATACATAACTGTACTTTTGGGGGTTTTTTTGCACTGGAACTCACACATCTTCTGCTGTGACTCAAAACACTGGATGAGAAAAAAATCTCAAAAACGTGTCTAACTGGGTGAACTACTGAGTTAAAATAAAAAGTTAATGATGCCTGATGTGTATCTTGTTTCCATCACACATCATGATAATGTCAGGCAGTCACACCAATCTGTTCCAATGACCTAATAAATGGGCAGCGCCTCGGTTGAACTTTAAGCATCATTTATTTGCTAAGTCATTTAGGAGTCATTTCACTTTGTGATATGGTGAATATGGTGAATTAAGAATTTTATCAGCAAGGACAACGTAGCATGTAGTGAAGCAACCTGTTTTATTGAGGTGATGCTTCTTTATATCTGCAATATTACTACATTTTCATGTGTGATCTTCTGTAACATGCTGTAAATTTGATTCATGAAGGTCAACACATGCAATAGGCTCTTATTATACTTCATGCTGGATGAGATTAGCTGCTGTGGTGCAACATTTACGTGAACAAAGTGTTGGGTTGTGGCTTCTCTAAAATGTACCTTTATCAGCACTGGTGATTTTATGGGATACGGCAATCTACGACATGATCAAGAACATATTTGTCAACCGATAGAAGGTTTTGTATAGCAACCAATCGTTTGCTTGTGTGTGTGTGTGTGTGTCCATGTGTGTGTGTGTGAGTGGCTTCTTGTTAACTGTTTTCGCAGCTGAGAGCAGCGGAGAGGCCTTTCCACACCTCTTGACAGCTGTGTTCTGCTCAGTCACGCTATGGAGGCACACAAGTGGTCTCCACCTCCGACTGCAGGGCCCTCTAGAGCCGGAGCTGTAAATAAAGAGCCTCCAATCCTCAGATGAAGAATTCACCAGTTGAAAAAGTGAAACCACGCCGAGCACAAATGAGACACAAGAGCACGGACAAGACATTTTAAACTTGATTTTATTGTTCTTTCCTTTTTGTTTGAGAACAAAACGTTGAACACAATAAACCGACCGATTAACAAAATCCACTTTACAATGTCATCTTAATGGGCAGAACGCTAAATTAATGACCCGCCCACTGCGTTTGATAATGTGATTGATACGATGTGTTTCCTGGTTAAACCCAAGGCCGCTCCATTGTCCTCAGACAGCAGAATTAGCTTCATGATAAATGATTAATAAGCGGCAATGAATCATTCCGCCGAGCAGGTTGGTGTTTATTTTTAATCAAGTTCGAAACGGCGTCAGAGGGAGACTGAAGAAAGACAGAAAGAAGGGCGAGAGAGAGAGTGAGAACAGGTAAATGTAGGCTGTAGGTAAAGCAAATTGATGTTCAGCATCTGGTTTTTCAGGCCAGATGCTGAACAAATAGGACGATAACTACCTGAAACAGAGCCGGGACATCAGAAAAACACAAAACTACACAGACAACAATCAAACTGAAAAAAAAAAAATCAGCGATAAGAAAGCGTCAAGCTATCAGTCACCTGATGTCAAATTTTGATTGTCATCGTCGCTGTTTCTTTTAGAATGAGGGTGTTCACTGTTTGCCTTATATAATGTAGATAATCATTTCTTTTGTGGCAAAGATAATTTAATGACTAATCAGGCCTATTTACCGGCAAAGGTGGAGCTTTCACAAGTGTTACGAAGCATTTATATTCAGTTTTCATTCTTTAGGAAAAGTGTGTCAGATAAGGAAAATAAAAAAAAGAAGAAATGATTATAATGCTTTGATTAAAAGTGCTGCTGCTTTGTTGTCATCAGTGACTCGTGCATTTACACTTAGTTTCATGATGCTCTTTTTCAGGAACACACACTGTAATGTGACACCTGATGGTCACATGAGATTTATCTTTTGAATTATATGTTTTTCAGATCTTTAACATTTGTGTAATTTATTGTGAGCCAATCACAAAACAAAAACACCCAAAACATCTAATTCCATAACTTATTTCCATATCCAGCTGTGCAGACAGTTTAAATTTCATTAGATTAGATTTTTATGCATCTGTCTCCACCCAAGTATTATTTATTGGGGTGAAACTTGGAGTTTCGTGCAACATTTACGCACTCAGCATCTCTGTCCAGAACCGGCGTTTCTGTAACTCTGGATAATCCACGTGTTGAGATAGCTGCTGCATAACAAAATCATCTTAAAGTTACACAAATACGTCCGTGCACTTGTGTTTGGGAGCTTATCACATCCTGCTGGGCGAGCGGTGATTTGCTTTTTTAATATTCCATCTGCATCGAGTAGGGATGATTTAATAAAGGCTCGATTAAGAGTCGCTTGACAAATGTGTCAGGTTAAACCCATTCAGGCTTTACAGACTTACTGTAATATATTAATAATAACAACCTTTATTTATAGAGCGCTTTTCAAAATCCCGAGTTACAAAGTGCTTCGCAAGGCAGAAAAATAAGAGAGACGATTAATTAAACCTTCAAATTTAAATAAAAACATAACATAGTGTGTTAAAAAAAAACAGCACAAAGTCAGAAAATGTTATGTGGTTTATATCATCAGTCGTCTCTGTGGCTTTAAACTTTAAAAATGAAACTGCCTTTTTTTTTTTTCTTACAAATTTTGCAAGATGATAAAAAATGTGATTGCACAAGCTTCGTGGTTTGCTGCTCAGAACTCAGACTACTGTCAAAGCAGACACAAAGAGGCTTCACAGCCGGCCTGGCGCGATTTAAAAGAGACCCGGCTGGTGTCAGAGACAATTTTGTCATGTGCTGTGATCAAATAACAAGAATCTTTGTTTGAGTTTAACTGAGGGGAAGTTGTTTGACATCCATTTTTTTTGCCTCTATAAAGGCAGCTGTTTAAAGCACTGGGCTCAGAGGATCCAACAGGCAGGTACGTCTGTGTGTCATCAGAGACAACATGCTGATGAATAATGTGCCCGAGTGGAAGAACACATTAAAAAAAAAAAAATTATGAGGTCATGAGACTCAAATAAGTATATTAGCATGACAAAATATGATCAAGATTGTGAACAAATGAAAGCAGACAAAAGAGTCGAAGGCAGGCAAGGTGAGTAAAAACACAGTCATCCTGTTAAAATGTGCTCCCAAGAAAAACACACTTTGGCTCATCACCTCACCTAAAAATATCTTTATTATGACGTGTTGGTGACCATTAGCCACCAGGATGAATAATGGTCACCAAAGCCGATGTTATTTTGCTTTTCCTGCAAGTTCTCCACCTGTTGGTCCTTTATTTTTATTTAACAGAGAGAAGAAGAAAAAGATTTGCTGTGAATCCATGAAGCAAAACTCGAGCACAGAGTCGATATTAAAACTCAGATATGCTACGAGCTTGACGTGTTTTTTCGTGTAAACAAAAATTGAAATGTTGAACATAAAAAACTGGCTTTAATTTAATAAACGTGGATAAAAGCGACAGAGAATTCGAAGCTGTAAAACTATTTCACTGTGTAAAAGGAAAAAAAAAAAAGATTCTGTTGATCTTTCTGAAATTTCATCAACCACGTGAGGGTCACTTGGTCAACGAGTTAACTTGTCGGCTCGTTTCAAAGCTTTCATGCTACTGTACTGGACTGAAATAAAGAATTTTGCACACAAGATGTCTCCGATGAACTTTTAAACGGAGTGAGTGACGAGGAGAAATACGAGCGGCGCATTTAAATAATGACTCAAGCGTTTGGAAAATGGAGAAACGGTGCAAATGAGCTCGCAAGGTCAACTTGTGGAGGCCCAGTCTATGTAAATGAGTCTTAAAAGGAAGGAGTGTGGCTCTCGTTGGGAGCAGATAGGCTTAGTGCCAGAGCGAAGCAGGCACACAGTGGGAGGATCAAAGGTCTAGTGATGTGTCCAAACTAAAATGGCATCGCACACTCACTCACTTACACACACACACTGTGTTCTTTGTTTGTATGCCAGGATAAACATCCGAAATTTGGGGATTTTGCGAACAGTGTCTTTTATTGTGAAGATCTAATAAGGGTCTGCTACTCCAATACCAGCTCTAGTGGGAAATTAAAACGAGTGTTTCCATCCCTGCAGGCAAAAACTAACGTGCTTCTTTTCAGGGATGAAGGTGCAGAGTTTGTCAAAATGGTCCCAGAAGTGTGTTCTAACATGCCCCCTGCTGGGCGACACTCAGGTTGGTTCTGTCTCAGCTGCTCATTCACTTGGTTCCCCGTCTCTTCTCTTGTTTGCTGACCAGCACGACGCTGTCTTATCTATCTGAAGGCAAAATGCCAACACATGATATTAAAAACATCATGTTATAGTTCTTTTTTTTTAATGGTATAGTCTCATCATTCTATGCATGTGATGGCTTGTATGAAGAAAGCAACATAAGCCAGTGATTTATAGGACAATCTTTATAAACTTTATGGACTGAATTAGCATCTTTTGTAATCCCTTGCCTTTGAGAACAAATAAAACTTTATTAAAATGCTTCCTTTAAAACATCAACCTGTATGGGTTTAAATGTTGGTTTTGAATCACAAAAGCTGACAAAAGAGTTAAATTATAACATGTGGTTTTGCATTTAAGTGTTATAGTGTATGAAAAGTCAAGTTGTGCTTTTCGGTGGTTCAGTTATTATTACACCACATTAACAGGGATTTATTATTATTATTATTATTATTATTATTATTATTATTATTATTATTATTATATTGGGCGATGGCCTACATTTAAAGCAGCCATATACCCACAGCTGGTTTAATGACAAGACAGAGAAACCTAATTTACATTTTATCAAAATTGAAATGACAAATCGTACGTCAGATAATAAACATAACTGTAAAGAGTGCAGTGATCAGGTTCAGCCATCTATTAGCTCTTAGTATTAAGAAAAGATTTAAAGATAATTAATGGGAGTGTGTCCTGCTGATTTTATGGACTTCTCGTTCCCTCAGCATCTGCATTTTGTGGTTTCAATTATTTTTTGCCTTTTAGAATTAAAACTTGAAATGGGGCTTTATTTTTGAATCATGTGGGGATATTTTGCAGAATTGAGTCAATAAAAAAAAAGAGAAAACACATTTGTGGCGACTTAAATCCAGGCCAATAAAACAAACTGTGGTAAAAGTTGATTTTGTTTGCTATAATAGCCGTGAAATGTCTTCCCCCGTCATTTAGTTCCTTGAGATGAATAATCTGCTGTTTGTGTTACACATGCAAAAATAAAAGAATAGAAAGTTGTTGGAGTATTTAATTCTTGCGATTTATTTGGAAAAACTAATGTTAAAGTGGCATTTACTAGAGAATTGACTCAAACAATGATTCAGTTCTATTTTTAAAAAACAGTGCTAAAGATCACATATAAAACTCTTCTTTGGCCTTCTAAGGTCACAACACAAGTAATTTAATTTTCACCATGTTCTGCTTCTGGTCTACACAACTTGTAGCAGCAGCAGCAAAGAGACAAAGTCACAGCTCAGACAAGAAGGACTTAAAGGACATTAAAAGCTGCGAGCGAGCACACAAGAGCTCCATTCACGTTCTACTGACGGACCAGCTTGTCGCTAATCTTTATTATCACACAGCAAATGAATACTGTCTAGCTAAATACACCTTGACGTTGTTCCCACTGATGTTCGGCAGGCCATTTAATCCAGCAGCGGGGTGTTTCCCCGCTCTATCAGTCTGCGGCGTGTTGATCTAACCGGGGTTGTTAAAACCACCACGCTGCTGTTAAAAATACATTCCCCAGAGGGCTTGCGGAGGTCTTAATGTTAAAGCAGGACAGAAAGCTTTAAGTCCCATTTAATGGAAGGTCAATATTAGTGCAAAGTTTGCACTGTGTCCTTTTCATTTTTACACCTTGAAGAATGTAATTGCAGCAGCGCACTAAATGCTGCCTTATTGTGTTTTCCCATATTCTGCATCCAGCCGGGCGGTCCGATTCCCGAGTTACCGAACCAGAGCCAAAGACCCGATGGACTGTCTATGTCAGAGTTTGTTCATGACCCATAAATCTGCAGAATTCACAGTTGAATTCCTAATTATTTCCACGACTAATATCTAACACCCATTTTATTTATTTTAGCTGCTCTGGCCTGGTGGCCGGAGTGAAAAACGTCTGTCGCTTCACCACTTCACACCGGGCTGAAATATCTCAACAACTATTTAAAGCGTTCTCAGACGTTTATGATCCCCAGAGGATTGATTTAATTGGCTGTGGTTGTCCCGTAACCTTTCCTCTAGAAGCTCCAGCAGGCCTGTGCTTTCAGCGTTTCTCTAAAATATTACAACACCTAAGGATAGATTATGATAAATTTGGTTCATTCTTCAAAGACGATGAATCTCAGTGAACTTTATAACCCTCCTGACTTTAACTGAGCCACCACCTGACTGTTCTGAGCACTATTTTTTTTATTATTTTGTGATTCCCTTCACCGTTTCTAGCTAAAAAATGATGACATTCCAATTAGTTTTTTCTGTTTTTTTTAGAACTGATAATCTGTGGTTAACATGGTTACACCCATTAGATGATGAATACGATGTTAGCATGCTAATGATTAGCTAAAAGCAGCCATGCACACTTGTTCTAACTCACAGAACATGAGAGCTACATAACAAGGCATCACACGCTGATTAAATGCATCATATCTGCAGAAAAGAGGACAACTCCGTCTCCAGAAAATATTCCCGAATCCGCTATTCTCACGAGACGTTGGCCGAAATTTCTATTTGAGTGATGGCGCATAGTTTTACATGCGAAATGACTAGCCGGTGTCTCTGTGTGTTTACATTGGGGTTCTGGAGCTCGGAGTCGAGGCAAGAGAGGATCTGCTGAGCCCTGTGTTTATACTGTCTGTTTCCTGTGTGGCTTTTTGGGAGCCTGTGAGGGAAGAGACGCTGCAGTCAGAGACCAATCAAACATAAACACCGAACAATGGATGACGGACAGGAGGGGATTTGCTCCGAAGGCACAGTTTTTTGGGGGTATCTGTGTTGATGCCATCCAAGGACAGCTCGGTATGACACGGTGGCGACGTTGGCAAAGTGCTCCACGTAAATGCAAGAGAGGATGAATTATTTTCTTAAACTCGATCAAAATGAGCTCTGCCCTTTTCAGTATAGTTGATATTATAATGTCCCGGAGCGAAAGTGGCTTCACTGACGCAGCTCTCTGGGGTAATCACATTAAGTCGTGTGTTTACGTTCACTAACAGGCCCCGTGACGTTTGCCGACTGACCACAGCAGGGACCCGACCTTACCAGGCAAGCCAGGATCAGACTTCGATCGGCAGTTATCAGGCGAGCCTCTTACACTATCAAAGCACCACCTCTTCTAGAAGAAGGCTCCATTTTCTTATCACAATAAGGACCCTGCGTCCGCCTCTCACAACCGGACCTCGTCTCCTGGGTGGTCTCGGGGCTTAGCGGCGTAATAACGGTGCCTAGCTGTTCCAAGAAGATGTGGAATACAGTGAGAATGCCTCATTTCAGCCAGATAGGAATCACCTCATAACCTCGATGGGACTGATAAGGCGAGCCGGCGTAAAGCTTGGTGTCTCAAAGTGAAGCGCGTGAAATGTTTGCGAGGTGGAGACATGTGAACCGAAAAATCTTCTGCATTACCGAGATTATGGCGACTTTTATAGGCGTAAGCATCAAATCTGGTGTACTCGCTCCATGCCCATATCTGTGTGAGTCCTATCCCTGAGCGATAACAAGAGGAGGAGCATAATGGAGCTGGAGGGGCCTACGCAAAAACAGCCTTAAGTGGAGTCCTGAATGCCGGCTTTCCTGCTGTGTCAGTGCTGCCACCGTCCCAGTGTCTCTGACCCGGACCCGGACCTGGACTCCTCTCAGGAGCGGAGGATCGAGAAGGAGGTGTGGTCTCCTCTTGTCTACCCCATTTCCTGCCTTCGACGCAAGCTCTAATTGGAAATTTGGGTGGCCTTGTTTATTTACATGGTTGAAATGCGGCGAGGTTGTATTTATATTTTCATGGCGCGTTCTCAGCAGTGCCGCATTACAAAGCCTTCCCCTGAGATCGCTGTGGGAGAGGAGAGCCGTGGAGTAGCTCTGTGTGCGCAAGAGGGAAGAGTGATAAAGGTTGTACGAGGTCTAATTTTCCTCATACGAATCTGCACTTAAAGATCTAAAGAGGGAAAAACCTGTCTTAGCTTTGCCTCCTGTATTATTTTACTTAGATCCATCTGCAGATTGAATCAAAAGGGAAATAAAAGTCAAGTGTTGAATTTGGTTTAAGATTAAGAAAAAGGGAACAAAAAAAAAAACTTGAACTTATTGGTTTTAAATTGCACTATTTAGATCCTCATGTCAGGAAACCTTATGTGCTTGCTTGTACAGTATAAACATAAATATGAGAAGATTCTGGGGTTCAATCAATTCAAATTTAGTGCAAAACGTCAAGGAACGAAATAAAAAAGCAGCTCTATAGTTTCATAAATTACACACACGCCTCTCACCAGCGAACCTAAAGGTCTCTCAGGTTCCTGAAGTATACAAGAATTATCCTCAGATGAGCCGTGTCAGAGTGGTGGCGGCATGTGTTTATCTTTCAGGCCAGGTCTGCTGAGCGGCGGAAGGCACGGCTTTCTAGTCGGGCCGCTGCTACGGAGAGACCTGGACCTGACTCTGGATAGAGTAAACACACATGCACGCACACACACACACACACACACACACTCACAGGGCTCTCCCGGCCTCCTCCCTGCCCGTCAGCTGGAGACCACACACCCAGACCACACAGAGTCTGAGAACAACCCGACTCACTCTCACGCAATAAGGCCCACGAGCTGTCACTCCGACCACCTCGGCCTCTGTCAGCGCCGGCGCTGCTCGTGTCGCTTGACGCACCAAACAAAGCATTTCTGTTGTAGGAGGACAGAAAGAGTGTCGCTTTTGGAAATGTTAATGAATGCAAATTGAGGGATTTAAAAAAATAAAATAAAATGTGTGCACTTGTGTCCATGAGTTGTTTTATAGCAGGTGTATCAGTGCAATCATTGAGCCATTAGAAGGAATCAAAGAGCCTGCAGATGCACTGATTACTGCAGTCCAAAAGTCCTAATGTGTGGTCAGCATGGCTCGTAATTCAGCCGTCTCCAGCTGTTCACAGACAGCAGGCAGCCGATGATACATCACTCCCTGCTGGTCACTTATTTTACTGCACCTCTTTCCCAACTATCTGTTGATCAGTCCTGAAAATCATCTGTGATTTTTCTGCATTTCTGGAGATTTACTGTAATTTTTAAAAAAATCCAATATAATGACACGACAGCGTGACCTCGTCCAAAGCTCCTGTCAGCTGCCAGCCAAACCAAATAGACAGCGCCAGCCTCGCATCAGTGCCAGGTAGGCCACCGTATTGTTCCGCTTATCAAAGCCTTATCTGTTTATGCTCACGTCCGAAGTCATCTGACGATTGTTTTTTTCCATGACCTCGCTGCCCCTTATCCGACAACTGTTATTGCTTTCCTGTCATCGTAATGTATTGGGTCAATTGCATTGTTGTCTGAGGACACTCAGATAAACGGAGACATGTGAGAACAATTCGAACCGATTAACTGCGTCGATAAAGAGTTTATTTCTTGGTGATAGGAGAAATTCCTCCTACTGTGGGTCGTATGAAGAGAGGCAGTGTAACTCCGGTGATGGGTAATAATAATAAATCAGTGATA
Organism: Stegastes partitus; assembly: GCF_000690725.1. Taxonomy (NCBI): domain Eukaryota; kingdom Metazoa; phylum Chordata; class Actinopteri; family Pomacentridae; genus Stegastes; species Stegastes partitus. Next base: position 160,226 of record NW_007579216.1, read on the forward strand.
AATGGATTACATAAATCCCAGCGAGTGGACATACCTTAGTCGGCTATTAATGTCCTGCTATCGGAAAGGTGATGAAATAATTATCTGTCGACGGTTTACCGGTGCATTCGCTCCCTTTGCTGACCTACTTATGAGCGCACAACATCGGCGGTGATTAAGTGAGTGACGACTCGTGGATTCTCAGGTTTAAGGGGTCAGGATTCATAAAAAGGGAGCATGAGGTCAACATCTTCCTAACCAAAGTTCAACGAGGGTTAAACGAGACTGTCATCAAATAGCGGGCATGGGTCTGACCCCAAACATACAGAGGTCAGCGACTCCGAGTCCAGCGAAGAAAAACCTTTTCCCTGTTGTCAGGTCAGTCTTTACTGCTCACCCTTTGACTCTCTTGACACCCTCTGGCAGCTCCGTCTGGCTAATATCCTACGATTTGTCAGGTGCTTAGATAACAACATGCTTATCAGAAAAAAAAATGCTGATTTTAATCTTGTGGGAGTTCTTTAAGCTGAAGCTACACCATCCAGCAGATGTCAGCAGAGTTTTGCTCTCTAGTTTTTCTTTTCCCGAGAGCCTCGATGCACTTTTTGACATGTAGAAAAACAGACAAACAAATCGCCAGGGTTTACATTCTGAACATGTCGTTAGAAAAATCTGAGGATTTCAAGTGTAAACACAGAACAAGATGCCGTTTTACAGTCAGTGCGATCAGTGTAGACGCAGTTTAGCTTCTCAAAAATAAGAAGACCCACGTGTGAGAGGCAGCACAGTGTCAGAGAGAGTTTCACAACAAATGCAGTGATTGACATAAAGAGCAACACTTATGTCTCACTATCCAGCCCAATCAGTTAAATTCACCACAGCCCCTGAGTCAAGATGTAACCAATCGCCTTCTTTTGGGGGAAAGTGTCGCCCCTGATATGCTGATGATAGCGGTTTCATTTTCTCCATAAAGCCCTTCTTGAAAATGTTTTGGGGCATTAGCTGACTAAACCGTCCTCTCCGGAGCTTCGAGTGAAAGAGGCACGGGCGATGGAGTAACGGCTCATACAGGCGGAAAAACTGAAGCCTGACTACAAATGATGTGGCTTCCTGCAGAGGGGGAAACACCATGGCAAATGTGTGAATGTGTTTTTCTTTTCTTCTTTTTTTTTGTTCAGTATTTTTTTTTTTTTCTAACCAAATATGACTCTCTCATTCTTCCTCCCTTTGTTTGCAAATGTGGGGAGCATAGAGATGAAACGAGCACAGTACACATAAGTAGTTTCAGATGAGGAGTTTATTTCAAAGTCGATCTGCTCCAACAGCAGTTTTATATTAAAAATCACATTTATGTCTGGTGCTTGTAATCGTTTCTGAAAAAAAAAAAAAAACTGTGTGTATTAGAAATTTAGTTTCCTCTGTACAGTAGTTTGCTGAATGTTTTACTGTAACTGTAAACTGTGATGTGAAATTGGTGTGTGTGTGTGTGTGTGTGTGTCTGTGTTTGAGTCACTGATGTCGTGGGTGGGGGAGTCACATGTTTTATCCTGAGTCCATAAATGTCAATTCCTAATAACAGTAACACCATGACTGTGTGACACACATGCGTCCGCCCACACGCATGCACACATGTGGTCGTTTTTTTTTTTTCTGCGCACACACTCACACATACGCAGCGTTCGACACGCCGGCAAGTTGTACATTAAAGTGATGGATGACGAATGAGTCAAATGTCTGACTGTGAAGCAATGTGAAACAAAATTTTCACTCTGCAGAGAATCAGGGGGCTGACTACACGTTTGAGGGGAAAGAGGATTTATGGTTCAAGAAAAAAAAGAAAAACATTCCCGCCTGTGATTTTGGTCAGACTTTTTGAAGCCATTGTGAAAGTGATGTGGTTTAAGTGTGAAGGAAGTAAAATGCAGAGATCGAAACTCTGGACCACAGAAGAAAAATATAACAAAACCTTTATCCCTCCTACTTTACATTAACCTTTAGGACTTCAACAGCATGAGAAATTCCAACGTACTCATTTTGGCTTTCCGTGTCTGTAAAGCGAGCAGAATCCACTTCATTGTGTGGGACTCGTGGCGCTGCTTTAAGTGGACATTGCATCCACTGTGTGAGCCTCCTACAGTATCTGAGACATGGGAACCTGAGAACTCCTCCCTTGCAGAACCTGCACACAGACCACAAAGGTAGTTTTCCTTCCCAAATGTGAGGCAACGAGTTTCAGGTCAAGAGGAACAGGTACGGTTTCCCTGCAAGTTGCGGGATGAGTGTGATTTTCCAGTCAACCTTCTTGATTCTAGTAAGGTCATCACAGTCAGTCACACAGGACCTGAACCAAAAGTTGCTCTCTGATAATGTGTTCTACACCAATGGTCCCACGCGTTTTTTTTGTTTTTGGTTGTGAGCAAAGTGGTTTTTTTTAGCGATAATCACAAGATTTAAAGCCGGTTTTTAAAGACCTGAAGAACAAAAACTATCCAGTATGAAGGCCAATGAAACGACATGACATTAGCAAGTAAAAATAGGTTTTTCTATGTTAGGTGACCCCTTAAACCTTGATTGTATTTGCTTGCGGACGAGCACATAGACAGTTGCAGACGCCACATATGCACAGTTGTTCTTATTCTACTACTTTCCAATCCAACTGGAAGACTCCATGGACTCTGTATGCACTACTGTCCTTGTAGTGTAGTTCTTATCAATTTTGAGTTTCACCTGATGTCCATGGAAGGGGTTAATGTGGACTGGATTCTTGCAGACAAACTTTCCATCATGCCAACTCTAGTCTCGAGGACAATCACAGATGCCACCAGCGCACAAAGCTCCAGGTGTTGTAAATTTTATCATGCCCCCAAGAACCTTCTATGGACGTCTGTGTGCAGCCTAAAGTTTGTATCTATGGCCCAAGAGGAAGGGCATTTTCAAACACAAGAGAGCGTTTGCCCTTTCCTAGCAATAGTTGACAGGTGAAACAATGGGTAACAACAACAGGAAACCAATGCAGGCTATACCCTCCTACTAACCTCACAAACACGGACTGCACCTGATTGGACGAAGGCTTCATTCACCAGACCAACACGGTGGCTTGTTTGAAGCTTTCTCTTATATTATAAAGACAATCAGCCAAAATGGGTTTCTGATAACTTGTGAGATGAGAAATAAGTCAATAACAGTTATCTTAAAGTTCTTCAGGAGATTCCAAAGGCGCCACGAGGCGGTTCAATGCCCCCGATTTGCAAAAAAGTAACCGAGACCTCAACTGTATGCAAACGAGAAGCAGGCGACAAGACATCCAGTCTCTCAAAATGCATCGTGACGTGACCAGAACGCATTGCGCGGCTTCTTGCAACGACTATGCGTCCATCAGTGTCCACAGATGTCTGTATGAGGATCCACAATGGAGTATAACCACGGCTTAACACTGGCTTTAGAGGGAAAACATGAATGTTAAGAGATATGAGATTGATTTGTAATGCAAAAAAAAAATAAAACATTAATGGAGTGCATGACTAAGCCCAAACAAATGACTTGACTTTCCCAATAAAATTCTAGATTTATAGTCAGATCGGAAAAGTAAGAGGCTACAGGGCAGTGAAATGCCTCGTATGTGAAGTGGACATAAGGGATTCAGTCTTAGCAAGCAAAATTATTTATGAGAACTTGCCACCTTTTCAGATTTTGATTCATCACTTTGATATAATTTAAAGGAATCTGATCATTTTCAAAGCTGATCAGAGTCAGTAGACTGATTCTTGTGCGTGCATTCTGCAGCATGCTGACTTCTGCATTCACATTTTAGTTGTAGCTTCTTTTTTTTTTTAAATTGCAATGCAACCCTGAATTTAGAACGACAGTGGACTAACCACCGACGTTGCTCACTTGCTCTTCTGAGCAAAGGTTTTTGGTTTAGGTGTAAAAAAAAAAAAAAAAGGTTTTCAACCACAGAACAAGCTGAGAAGAGATGATTGTCTTCAGCACCGTCTGAATGTGTGAGTGCAAGAATCACATAGTCAACTGTTACCTGTAAAGAATAAGTAGTCATTCATGCTGTTTTGTCCCTTCGACGTGTCTGTGTTTTGTCTAAGGGGCCATTCTTCCTGTGCACCTGTGCTAGTACTTCCTGTCTCTGCTGCCCTCCGCTCCCTTCATCCCCCCCTCCACCCTCAAACCGCATCCTTCACACTCTCACAATAATATTTGTAGAGAAAAAAAAACAAAACAAAACAAAACAAAAAAAAACTTCACAGTCCCCGACACAAAGCTTACGACGCATAGGTGTGCAAGTGAATATGACAGGGTCTTCCCCATATCCACCCCTCGGCAGCTACCATGACAGTTTCTACCGTACAGTACGTGGGACCGCAGTCACAAGGCATGCTAAAAGGTCAGAGCTTTAAATTCACATGCGTGCCCTCCTGCGTGCATCGTCACTCCTGAATATGCTGTAGAGGTCTCTGGGACGGGTAGTCAACTGTTGGGGAGGCGTTCTGTTCCTGGATGTGATCGTAGGCCCGCAGGTAGTGACCATTGTTCTGCTGGTAATAGTACACCAGTTTCCTGGCAAACACTGGCTCCACCTAAAATGAAATTATGTCTGTGTGTGAAATACGCACGTTAACAGCACTTTATCCTGCTGTGCAGAGAACGTGACCTCAACAAGCAGGTTAAAAAAAAAAAGGTTGTTTAGGTTGGCGGGAAAACTGCAAAACAAAGATTTCTTCATTTTATGGCTTTTCAGGATGATTATTTTTCCCAAAGAAGCGTTGCGAGGAGACCTAAATGATATTAAAATATGCAAATAACGCAGCTCTGTCTGTTTTGATATTCCTTTATATATAAATAATTGAACATAAATGTAAAATAAATGTTTCTCTGTCCAGCTAAAGGCCTACCTTTAGGACTTTTACTAATTTACAAACTCATTTTTATTTTATTAAATTCAATGGCAGCTAAATCATGTGAATTCAGTTACTGAGAGCTAGCAGCTATGCTAGCTGTATCAAGAGTTAAGTTCTTTTCTTATTCCTCCAAAAAAAAACCCTCCTTCATTTACGAAATAATTAACAAATAACAAAGAATGTTTTCCAATTACAGATAAAAGACAGAAAAGGATAATAAAATTTAGCTTTAGTTTTAGCTAAAGTTAGCTGTATCTCGCTATAGTTAGCATTGCTTTAGCTACAGTTGCTGTGGTTTAGCTATGTTTAGTTCGGGTTGTAGTTCGGGTTAATCTTTCTATTTTTTAATTTATTTTAAGGTCTTTGCAAAAATCTCATGCAATCATATGTTTTGTTTACGGCCTACAGTAAAAACAGATTTCAGGAAGTTGTTAAAATCTGAGCTCAGTTTTGTTCAAACGTTTAGTAAATTAATTATAAGAATTAAATTAATTATAAGAACAATGCTGAGGTCGTTGTTTTCTGACATTATGCATAATCCATGATGCATATGTAGTAGCTGTATAGTGACAAATAATTGCAATTATATTTTCACCATCTTAAATTTTAATGGTTGATTTGCTTGAAAAGAAAGAACGACTTTTGCGGTGTTTGGGTACCTGTGCTGTGATCATCTTCCTCGGGCGCTGTGGATCGGGATACTCGTCGCCAAAGCACAGCACCACCTGGTGTCTCGGCACATGACGACCGTTATGGGCGAAATCTTGGAGCTCTGAGAGGACAAGGAAGAGGATACAGTGAGAAATGAGGTGTTTTGTACATTAGACCCATCATGTGCAGCTCATCAAACGTTCACACCATCACAGTTCGAACTTTCAGTGAAGCAAAACACACACAGATTAGAAAACCCATTAAGACCACAGCTTACTCACATGACATTTTCCCTAATCACGATGACTTTTCTAGAATTTATTGATGAGAAGATGGTGGAAGTTTATTGTGAAATGGCACAGAAAACCCTGGCTTGTCTGGCGGTGTGGTGGACCACAGAAGGTGGGTGGGGACTCCACACACTCGGCCCCCCCTGCTGAGAAGACGCTGCTTGAACGCCGACAGGGACTTACCGAGCTGAAGGCCTGCAAGCCTCTCCTTCGTCGTTATCACCTCCATCATCGCGACCATTATCAATGTGAAAACAGCCGACACCGTACTGTAAATAGCTGTGGCAGCGTGTTTATCAGTACATTCGTAGTTGTGCTTGAAGAGTCAAAGCTGTTGCCTTAAACAGCGAGTTGTGGAGGATGGAGGTCTGAGCAGAATGACAGTGTGCAGTCGTCTGGTCGTGGATCCTACACTACAGTTTGCATTTTAGTCAAAAAGGAATCAAAGACCCTCCATGTGAAACTGTGAATCCTTCCACTGTAACACAACAATTACACCTCAACCTAACAATTTACAACCAGTGGCCAACATGTGCATTTAGCAAATAATGCAATTGCTATACATTTGCTATATTTTTATTTCACAAAACCTCAGGGGAAAATACTGCATTTATCTGACAGCTTTAGTCACTAGATCCTCTGCAGATTCAAACTGATGCCTCGCTGTAGATCAAAGTACCAGGCTGTAGATAAAGTTGCTCAAATGGGCTCCACCCAGCAAGCTGTTTATCTGGTGTAAGTCGACGGTTGTAGATTTTCAAGCGGTTCACAACACAGCACCAATATGCAGGTTAAACATATTTATGTCCACCTGTTGAATTTGTTAAGCACTGTACGTATAGACCATCATGAAGTGCTTTAACGCCGCTCAGCTCTCCATGTTTTACCGTTTTGAACAGGAACAAGGAATTTCAAACTGAATTCACCTTTTTATACCCAAATCTGAGCCACTGGGCCTCACATTCAACCACAAAAACTCATGTTTCTGTTCAGGAATGCAAGTACATAACTATAATTTGACATTTTAATCAAGAAATAATAATGTGCTTTATTAGTTTTTTCTGGTTTGTTCGTAAAACAGTACATTTGAAAATGGATGGATAACAATAATAATCACATTTTAGCATTAAAGATATGATTTCGGCTAAAGAGCTTCTACATACTGGTGAATTAACCTTTACAGAAATATAAGAAATGATTGATAAACCGTACACTGGGTGGTGGTCGAATACATGTGTTAAGCACTGTAGATCTGTGCTGATTAAATATTTGTTAAAAATTAAAAATGAGTGAAAACACAGTGTTATTTATACTTGCAATGAGGTGGGTTTTATATTATAGTTGCCCCTGACCAGGGTGTCTCTCTGTTTATTATTAAGGTATTATTCTAGGGTTGGAGGGTGACGTCTACGAAGAACTTTAAAACTCTTTAAAGAAAGCGATCTATGATTTTGGGCCAAATAACTACGAACTGAGTTGATTTAAATGAAGGATCTGAACAGTCCTTCCACAAATTGAACGTAAAGGTAACACGTCCAATGCAGGAACATTAGCTGGATTGTGTTTCGTTTTCTTGCTGGGCGGCACGGTGGGGAAGTGGTTCGGTTCCCGACCTGGGATGTTTCTGTGCAGAGATTGCATGTTCTCCTTGTGCAGTGTGGGTTCTCACCGGGTTCTCCGGCCTCCAGCAATGATCTAAAGACACGCTGAGGGTAACTGGTGATTCTAAATTGGTGTGAATGTGAGTGTGAATGTGAGTGTGCCTTCACCCCGAGTCGGCTGGGATAGACTCCAGCCCCCCATGACCCTAGTGATAATGGATAATGGATGGATGGATGTGTCCTACTGTTCAGGTGTTTCTGTAGGTGCAAGCAGCATATCGGTTCTTACCAATAAGGAACTGCTGGGTGTCGAACAGTTTGCACGGCTGCTCCTTCTCCAGCTTGTTGGGTTTATCCGTATACGGAGCCAGAGGTCCTTCCCAGTACACTCGTCCCTGGCACAGGCGCTTGGCGTACAGCCCATCAGGCGCCATCCACAGCAGCACCCCCCTCTCCAGGACGTTAGGAAGCATGTCAGCGCCCTGCCTCTGAGACTCGGGGTACGGGAATGGAAAAAGGATGATTTCCGCCCCGCTGTGAAACTTGTCCTCCGGGCACGGGGAAGAGGAGGAGGAGGAAGAGGACGGAGAGGACGAGGACGAAGAGGTGATCCGGCAACCTTCTGGGCTGGTGGTGGTGACCTCCTTCACCAGAGACTCTCGGTAGAAAAGGGACACGTGCAGGCTGAAATCTGGAATAAAGAGAGAAAAGCATTTAGCAGATCACTCAACAGCAGCATGACTGGAGTCTCGCAGCTTGAGGCCCTGCAAAGCTGAAACATGCTCGGCGTGCACACTCGTTTTTCTCTAATTATTGCACACGTCTTTTTAATTCTGCTTTTTAATCTTGTGAGGAATAAAAAAAAAAAATCTATCATGGCCTGCCGTTGTGAGTTTCAGAACAGGGAAGTAAGTACGTGTTGTTGGAGATGTTTATAGTTTCTTATCTGCAAATGCAAATACGCTCAAAATAATAAACATTGAACAACAAGCTCATGTCAGACTGTGTGTGTGTCTGTCGAACTCGTTACCTGTTACGGCGTTGTTGTGGTCCATCGCGTACACGGGCGACTGAGATTCCGAAAAGTAGGTGTGGAAGGAGAGCTGAAAACCTGCAGAGAACAAAATAAAGAAATAAATGCCAAAATTAGAGTACTGAATGTGAAAGTAGGGAAATGTGAAAGGGCACCGTGCCACTTCTTTGCAGGGATGAGGAAGTTTTTTCTTTTCCCTTTTTAGAAGAAAAAAAAAACTCTAATCTGGAACAAAAACAAGTCTGAAGAATGTGTGACCTCTTGTCCAACACGCCGTTTGTGTGGCGCTGTGCGTAAGTTTTTCTTTGTGCATGCGGAGATCAAATTAATATTTTACATGCATCAGATGTGCAACTACTCATAACTTATTAGTATTCATTCATTTAGTTTAAATTTTAAGCTCTGAGCGTAACAAATCGATTCATAATTTATCTGATCTCAAAGACTGTCAGCTGAAGGTAGATGATGATAACTGTTGACATATTGAATTTAATAACAACCTACAGGATGACTGACATTAAAGCCTCAGTTTCTAATTGGATCGCAGTGTCACATAAAGAACTAACATATTTCTAAATGCTCTTTATGTCCTGTCCCTTGACTTGAGGATAGCGCAGACATCTCTTTGTTGATATTTATGAAAATCAAACAATCCTTACATCCATATATGAAAGCACAGTACATATAAAGCAGACATGGTTTTATGGTTTGGCCCGTTCTGAATGAATGAAGTGTAACTACCGTTTTCTGTGTGTGACCCGGGCCAAGGTCGACTGATGGGCGACGGGTAGTGGCACTGGCCATACGGCAGCTCCGCATGCGGCCCGTGGTGATGTGTGTTAGGAAGAGGCTGCTGTTCTGGCGGCGCGTGATAATCCCTCCAGTCCCTTCTTTCCTGAGAAACCATGAAGGCGGGAACCTGGAAGGGAGCACAGGGGACAATGTCAATACACTGAGAAGTTTTGTTTTTTACTGATTTATCAGTTGGGTCCAGTTTATAGGATGCAGCAGCAGCAGCAGAATGGGGCTGACCTGGTTGTGCAGGGATGGATATGGAGGAATGTAGCCGAGAGCATTTGCGTGTGACGGCATCTCCTCCATGCTGCTCATCTTCATTCCTATAAATGTAAAAAAAAAAAAAAAATGAAATAAAAAAGCAGAAATGTGTCAGATCATTTGCCCACACCGCTTTCCATTAAAGCATTACCCAAAAAAAAGGACATAAATAAGAATAAACCATAGTTATATTTTAGAGATTAACATTAAACTGATATCTGATGTGCAATATTCTGCAAACACGACTGCATTTCAGCTAAAACCGTGAGCATGTTCTGTGCACTCGTGAGGTTATTTTTGTTCGAGTGGCAGGGAAATTTGCAAAAAGTTTAACAGATGACTGAGTTAATCTGAATCCTGTTCATTCTGAGAATTAAGTGTCAGCCCAGATAGCAAGAACTGCTCTGGTGTGACAAAAACAGTTGTACATACGATGTCGGAGACTTAGTTATGCAAGGCTGGAGGTCGTCTGGTTGTGATATGTGCACCCTGCGCTTAGTAACCGAAGCCCTCTAAAAAAAGCACTACGGCCTTTTTGGTACATGCTTTGGCTTCCTTTGTGCTTCCTGCCTCATCAGAATCAACTGCAGTGGTGCAAATGTATGTGAAAAAATCACCCAGAGACTATAAACAATGCACGCTGCTGTGTGAAACGCAGCAGCTGTATTCTGACTACGCAGGTGAATCGTATATATTATATATATGACAATTTGTAACTAAGATCCAAACATTAATTATTTTACTCTACATTTTGTCACCTCTCTCACACGGGGAGCTGAGTGTACTTGTCTCTGTAATGTCGTGCTTTTCAGCTCCTCTGCATTTTGCATGGACAAAATTTGCTCCTTACCTTTCTTGGCTCCCTCTGGAATGATTTGGTAGACTTTGTACGGCTCTGAGATGTCCAGTTGGCTCCTTTCTACGAGTTCATCAAAGTCATTGCTTTTATTAAGGGCACAGCGTAGTCTGGTTTTCCACGTGGGGGGATCTGGTTTGTCCACACCTTCCTTAAATTTCCCCTTAAACAATGCCCACGCCTGAAACAATCATCAAATGCATTTTATTTACATTTGCTTTTCGGTCATGCATAACTATGGAGCTTTGACGCGTGAACAGCAACAGCAAAAACATCTACAGCTGGGGTTTTTTTGGATCGTTTTTGTGCAGTGTTTGAGTTGCATTCGTCGGATGTGTTGGGTGCAGCGTGAGGAGAGAGAGACGGGACGGTCTGACCTTGAAGAGGGCAGCATCCTCCTCCCTGTTATAGTCTTGTTTTCCTGCGTGTTTCCATGGAATCCTGAAGATGGTTTTCTCATCGTTTTCCCAAACCAGGCCGGGATACCTCCTGCTGTCGATCTGATCAATCAGCCACTGCCTCAGCTTGCCGTTGCCACAGCTGACTGACAGGCCGCTGTCCTCATCCAGGTTCATCTCTGCAAAAGAAAATAAAGTCAAATCAAATTGCACATATAGCAGAGCTGCAAACACATGAAGGAGCTGTTCTGGTCTTGTTTAGGTTTTCACTGTCAGTCCTTTCATTGGACCAAAGAATAATATTTGTTAACATTACAGATGAAGACGCCAGGTCCAAATAGTTATCATCATGGCAATTTGTAGTGAAAACTGCTTTTCAAAGACACTTGTTTGCACCACATTCCATCCTCTGCAGCCCTAACTCCAATATTAGCAATCATTTTGATGCATTTAATCATGCAATAGCTTTTGCCTGTACTCGTCTACGGGGTAAGGATGTAAAGGTAGCAGCAGAAATGAGTAATTATCATCATCACGTGTGGTCTGATTTTGTTTTCTGCCAGAGAAAAGAAACGTGACTAATTTTAGGAATACATGCATGTGTAAAAACAGAACATGAAGCAATAAAGAGTTTAAACACAACACATGCTGGAGCATCATAAAACTGTGCACACGATTATCAATTTCATGATTAAAGTAGTTAAAGTTACACTGAGAATGATGATGATGACTGAGATCTATTTAATACAGCAAATTATTTTTTATCACAATGAACATATTGGCACTCACTTCAAGGGAGCTGCTGCTGCTGCTTACCTCTGAACGTGCAACGTCCGCCGCCGAAATCTGTTTTGAAGCTCTCGGGGTCCTATTCTTAAATGTTATCACAACTTGATTTGTAGCAGGGAGGAGCCTCTCGGGCTGCGAGAGGTTCAAGAAGGAGATGCACAGCAGTTGGGTGTTCATTTCTGTGAAACTCGGCGCCCACACAGCCCTGCGGTGGGGAATCCCTCTAGTGACACCCTGAGCAGACACCGGGACGGAATGGAACAATCACCTGTGCCATCACAAAAATATCCCCCCCACCGCCCCGCCACATATTTTGTTTTTCTCTATAAATCTGTTAGTTCGAGCTAATTTCCACTGACAAGACGGCTGACTGGAAACATCTACAACAACTTTAGATGTAGAAGCTGTTATTTGAGAAAGGTTTGACTGGATACTGACGAGGCACAGGGAGCCAGTATCAGAACACATGCTTGAATAATCAAAAAAACTGCCACACTCTCAAAGTGCACTTTGTTAGTAACACTGCCCTCCAGTGGCTGTCGTGTACAGCTATCGGCAGCGTGTACACAACTACTTTATGTAGAATCTCTGGTGAAAGTGTTTATTTTTTATAGTTTTGGGGTCGCTGAAAGACAAGTGAGCAAAAAGCCTGATCTCAGAATGTGATCTTTGTGTTTCTGATGCCACCATGCATGACCTCCCCTGCACATTAGACAAACAGGAAGAGAACCAGGAAACAAGAGCTGTAAACAGAGCGCAAAGTCTGTCTTATCAGCTTCAGTACTGCAGCCCACCGACCGACAACCTCCGCAAACGCTT